>NW_024732524.1:0-22731 GCF_018991925.1 Homarus americanus
TCCGCGAAAGTTTCTAGATAAACTAACTTTTCCCGAAAATAGATTATCATAGAAAACGGAAATTTGTATCATAAAAAATGGGAAATATCGACTGGAAAGTTGGTTAGATAAACAAATTTGAAAATAGATTATCATAGAAAACGAGAAATTTGTATCAAAATGGGAAATATCTACTTTCGGAAAGTAACTCACTTCCCGGAAAAGTAGATAGATTTCTAATTTTCGGGAAAGTAGATTATCGACTTATTGGGGAAAGTAGATTTTCGTATTTTCGGGGAAATATTATTTAATTTTGGGAAGTAGATTATCATAGAAAACGGAAAATTTGTATCATAAAATAGAAATATCTACTTTCCGAAAGTTGATAGATAAATCAAATTTGCCGAAAATAGATTATCATAGAAAACGGGAAATTTGTATCATAAAAATGGAAATATCTACTTTTCTGGATAGTTTTTAGATAACCAACTCTCGCGAAAATAGATTATCATAGAAAACGGAAATTTGTATCATAAAAAATGGAATACGATTTTCCGGGAAAGTTGGTTAGATAACCAACTTTTCCTGAAAATAGATTATCATAGAAACGAGAAATTTGTATCATAAAAATGGGAAATATCTACTTTCCGGGAGAGTTGGTTATCTACTCCCCGGAAAAGTAGATAGATTTTCTAATTTTCGGAAAGTAGATTATCGACTTATTGGGAAAGTAGATTTTCGTATTTTCAGAAATATTACCTAATTTTGGGAAGTAGATTATCATAGAAAACGGGAAATTTGTATCAAAAAAATGGGGAAATATCTACTTTCCGGAAAGTTGATAGATAACCAAATTTGCCGAAAATAGATTATCATAGAAAACGGAAATTTGTACAAAAATGGGAAATATCTATCTTGAAAGTTTTGATAACCAACTTTCCCGAAAATAGATTATCATAGAAAACGGGAAATTTGTATCATAAAAATGGGAAATATCTATTTCCGGCGAAAAGTTTTAGGATAAACCAACTTCCCGAAAATAGATTATCATAGAAAACGAGAAATTTGTATCATAAAAATGGGAAATATCTATTTCTCGAAAGTTATCTACTTCCCGAAAAGTAGATAGATTTTCCAATTTTCGAAAGTAGATTATCGACTTTTGGGAAAGTAGATTTCGTATTTTCGGGGAAATATTACCTAATTTTGGGAAGTAGATTATCATAGAAAACGGAAATTTGTATCATAAAAATGGGGAAATATCTACTTTCCGAAAGTTGGTTAGATAACCAAATTTGCCGGAAAAGAAATATCATAGAAAACGGAAATTTGTATCATAAAAATTGGAAATATCTATTTCCACGAAAGTTTTTCTAGATAACCAACTTTCCCAAATAGATTATCATAGAAAACGAGAAATTTGTATCATAAAAATGGGAAATATCTACTTTCCGGGAAAGTTGATAGATAAACTCAAAATTTGCCGAAAATAGATTATCATAGAAAACGGGAAATTTGTATCATAAAAATGGGAAATATCTACTTTCCGGAAAGTTTTTAGATAACCAACTTTCCCGAAAATAGATTATCATAGAAAACGGGAAAATTTGTATCATAAAAAATGGGAAATATCTACTTTCCGCGAAAGTTTTTGATAACCAACTTTCCTGAAAATTGAAAAACGGGAAATTTGTATCATGAAATGGGAATATCAAAGTTAGATAACCAAATTTGCGAAAATAGATTATCATAGAAAACTGGAAATTTGTATCATAAAAAATGGGAAAATCTGCTTTCCGCGAAGTTTTTAGATAACCAACTTTCCCGAAAATAGATTATCATAGAAAACGGGAAATTTGTATCATAAAAATGGGGAAATATCGACTTTCCGGGAAAGTTATGAGGATAACCAAATTTGCCGAAAATAGATTATCATAGAAAACGGAAATTTGTATCATAAAAAATGGGAAATATCTACTTTCCGAAAGTGATAGATAACCAAATTTGCCGAAAATAGATTATCATAGAAAACGGGAAATTTGTATCATAAAAAATGGGAAATATCTACTTTCCGCGAAAGTTTTAGATAAACCAACTTCTCGAAAATAGAAAAACGGAAAATTTGTATCATAAAAATGGGAAATATCTATTTCCGGGAAAAGTTGGTTAGATAAACCAATTTGTCGAAAATAGATTATCAGAGAAAACTGAAATTTGTATACAAAGTTTTAGATAACCAATCCTTCCCGAAAATAGATTATCATAGAAAACGGGAAATTTGGTAATTACAAAAATGGGAAATATCGACTTTTCCGGAAAGTTGGTTAGATAAATCAACTTCCCGAAAATAGATTATCACAGAAAACCACAGAAATTTGTATCATAAAAAAAATGGGAAATATCTACTTCTCGAAATATTATCTACTGGTTATATTTTCTAATTTTTCGGGAAAAGAGATTATCGACTCCTTATTGGGAAAGTAGATTTTCGCATTTTCGGGGAAGACACTCTAATTTGGGGAAGTAGATTATCATAGAAAACGGGAAAATTTGTTATCATAAAAAATGGGAAATATCTACTTTCCGGGAAAGTTGGATAGATAACCAAATTTGCCGAAAATAGATTATCATAGAAACGGAAATTTTGTATCATAAAAAATGGGAAACATCTACTTTCCGCGAAAGTTTCTAGATAACCAACTTCCCGAAAATAGATTAATTATAGAAAACGGGAAATTTGTATCATAAAAATGGGGAAATATCTACTTTCCGCGAAGTTTTCTAGATAAACCAACTTTCCGGAAAATAGATTACATTATCATAGAAAACGAGAAATTTGTATCATAAAAAATGGGAAACATTCACTTTCCGAGATATCATCGAAAAAGTAGATAGATTTTCCACTGAAAGTAGATTATCGACTTTTTGGGAAAGTAGATTTTCGTATTTTCGGGAAATATTACCAATTTTGGGAAGTAGATTATCACAGAAAACGCAAATTTGTATCACAAAAATGGGAAATATCTACTTTCCGGAAAGTTATTAGATAAACCAAATTCTTGCCGAAAATAGATTATCAGAAACGGGAACAGTATCATAAAAATGGAAATATCTACTTTCCACGAAAGTTTTGATAACCAACTTTCCCGCAAATAGATTACAGAAACGGGAAATTTATGTATCATAAAAATGGGGAAATATCGACTTTCCGAAAAGGTTATCTACTCTCGAAAAGTGCAACAAATAGATTTCTAATTTTTCGGGAAAGTAGATCATCGACTTTTTGGGAAAGTAGGGGTATTAGAAATACCTAATGGGAAGTAGATTATCACAGAAAACGGAAATTTTGTATCATAAAAAATGGAAATATCTACTTTCCATGAAAGTTTTGATAACCAAACAGATTATCATAGAAAACGGAAATTTGTATCAAAAATGTGAAATATCTACTGGGAAAGTTATTATTCACTTCCCTTTAGCAGATAGATTTTCTACTTTGAAAGTAGATATCGACTTTTGGGAAAGTAGATTTTGCGCTGTGAAATATTACTCAATTCTGAAGTAGATTATCACAGACTCCGGAAATTTGTATCATAAAAATGGGGAAATATCTACTTTCCGGGAAAGTTGTTAGATAAACCATTTTGCCGAAAAATAGATTATCATAGAAAACGGGAAAATTTGTATCATAAAATGGGAAAATATCTACTTTCCGCGAAAGTTTCTTATAGATAACCAACTTTCCGGAAAATAGATTATCATAGAAAAACGAAATTTGTATCATAAAAAAATGGGAAATATCGATTCTCTCCGTGAAAGTTGGTTAGATAACCAACTTTCCGGAAAATAGATTATCATAGAAAACGGGAAATTTGTATCATAAAAAATGGGAAATATCGACTTTCCGGGAGTTGGTTAGATGAACCAACTTTTTCCGGAAAAATAGATTATCAAGAAAACGAGAAATTTGTATCATAAAAAAAATGTGGGAAATATCTACTTTCCGGGAAAGTTGGTTATCTACTTTCGCCGAAAAAGTAGACAGATTTTTCCAATTCTCGGAAAGTAGATTATCGACTTCCTTGGGAAAGTAGATTGTATTTTCGGGGAAATATTACCCATTCTTGGGAAGTAGATTATCATAGAAAACGAAATTTGTATCATAAAAATGGGAAATATCTACTTTCCGGGAAAGTTGAGTGTTAGATAAACCAAATTCTGCCGAAAATAGATTATCATAGCGGAAAACGGAAATTTGTATCATAAAAATGGAAATATCTACTTCATGATAAGCTTTAGATAACCAACTTTCCGGAAATAGATTATCATAGAAACGGGGAAATTTGTATCATAAAAATGGGGAAATATCGATTCTTCCGCGAAAGTTTCTAGATAACCAAACTTTCCCGAAAATAGATTATCATAGAAACCGAAATTTGGTATCATAAAAATGGAATATCGATTCTTCTGGGAAAGTTGGTTAGATAACCAACTTTTCCGAAAACAGATTATCATAGAAAACGAGAAATGAAAATTACAAAAATGGGGAAATATTCCACTTTCCGGTATATCTACTTCGCCGAAAAGTAGATAGATTTTCCAATTTCGGGAAAGTAGATTATCGACTCTCAGAAAGCAGATTTTCGTATTTTCGTGAAATATTACCTAATTTTGGGGAAGTAGATTATCATAGAAAACGGAAATTTGTATCATAAAAATGGGAAATATCTACTTTCCGGGAAAGAGTTAGATAACCAAATTTGCCGAAAATAGATTATCATAGAAAACGGGAAATTTGTATCATAAAAAATGGGAACATTCATTTTCCGCGAAAGTTTTAGATAACCAACTTTCCCGGAAATGATTATCGTGAAAACGAAATTTGTATCATAAAAAATGGGAAATATCTACTTTTCCGCGAAGTTTTAGATAACCAACTTTCCCGAAAATAGATTATCATAGAAAACGGGAAATTTGTATCATAAAAAAAAATGGGAATACGATCTTCCGGGAAAGTTGGTTAGATAAATCAACTTTCCGAAAATAGATTATCATAGTAGAAAACGAGAAATTTGGTATCATAAAAATAAAGAAATATCTACTTTCCGAAAGTTGAAATATCTACTTCCCAAAAAAGTAGATAGATTTTCTAATTTTCGGGAGCAGAGCATCGACTTTTGGGAAAGTAGATTGCATTTACGGGGAAATATTACTCAATTTTAAAGCAGATTAATGGCAGAAAACGGGGAATTTGCATCATAAAAAATGGGAAATATTCACTTTCCGGGAAAGTTGGTTAGATAAATCAAATTTGCTGAAAATAGATTATCATAGAAAACGGGAAATTTGCATCATAAAAATGGGAAATATCTACTTTCCAAGTGAAAGTTTTTGATAAACCAATCCTTTCCCGAAAAATAGAAAACGGAAATTTGTATCATAAAAATGGGAAATATCTATTTCCGAAAGTTATAGATAACCAAATTCTGCTGAAAAATAGATTATCATAGAAAACTGGAAATTTGTATCATAAAAATGGGGAAAAATCTGTTTTCCATGAAAAGTTTCTAGATAAACCAACTTTCCCGGAAAATAGATTATCATAGAAAACGGAAATTTGTATCATAAGAATGGAAATATCGACTTCTCTGAAAGTTGGTTAGATAACCAAATTTTAAGGAAAAATAGATTAACAGAGAAAACGGAATTTGTATCATAAAAATGGGAAATATCTACTTCATGATAGTTTCTAGATAACCAACTTTCGCGAAAAATAGATTATCATAGAAAAACGAAATTTGCATCATAAAAAATGGGAAAGAATGACTTCCCGAAAAATAGATTATCATAGAAAACGAGAAATTTGTATCATAAAAATGGGAAAATATCTTACCTTCCGAAAGAGTTATCTACTTCCCTGAAAGTAGATAGATTTTCTAATTCGTGGAAAGCAGACTTGGCTGGGAAAGTAGATTTTCATTTTCGGGGAAATATTACCCAATTTTGGGAAGTGATTATCATAGAAAACGGAAATTTGTATCATAAAAATGGGGAAATATCTTTACTTTCCGAAAGTTGATAGATAAATCAAATTTGCCGAAAATAGATTATCATAGAAAACGGAAATTTGTATCATAAAAAATGGGAAATATCTACTTTCCGGCGATAGTTTTCTTAGGATAACCAACCGCGAAAATAGATTATCATAGGAAAACGGAAATTTGTATCAAAGTTGGTTAGATAACCAACTTTCCCGGAAAATATTTGTCATAAAACTATAAAATTTGTATCATAAAAAATGGGAAAATATCTACTTTCCGGAAAGTTGAGTCTACTTCCCCTAGTGCAGATAGATTTTCTAATTCGAAAGTAGATTATCGATCTATTGGGGAAAGTAGATTGCATTTTCGGGGAAATATTACCTAATTTTGGGAAGTAGATTATCATAGAAAACGGAAATTTGGTATCATAAAAAGCTAGAAATATTCTACTTCCGAAAGTTGATAGGATAAATCAAATTCTGCCGAAAAATAGATTATCACAGAAACGGAAATTTGTATCATAAAAAATGTGGGGAAATATCTATCGCCATGATAGTTTTCTAGATAACCAACTTTCAAGAAAATAGACATCATAGAAAACGGGAAAATTTGTATCATAAAAATGGGAAATATCGACTTTCCGGGAAAGTTGGTTAGATAAATCAACTTTCCCGAAAATAGATTATCATGAAAACGAGTAAAATTTGTATCATAAAAAAATGGGAAATATCTACTTTCCGAAAGTTGTTGTTTACTCTCGAAAAGTAGATAGATTTCTAATTTTCGAAAGAGATTATCGGACTTGCTGGGAAAGTAGATTTTCGTATTTTCGGGAAATATTAATTTTGGGAAGTATTTATCATAGAAAACGGAAATTCTGTATCATAAAAAATGGGAAATATCTACTTCCGGGAAAGTTGGATAGATAAATCAAATTTGCCGTGAAAATAGATTATCATAGAAAACGGAAATTTGTGAACATAAAAAATAAAATATCTACTTTCCACGAAAAGTTTAGATAACCAATCCTTTCCTGCAAACATTTTTAGAAAACGGAAATTTGTATCATAAAAATGAAATATCGATCTTCCGGGAAAGTTGGTTAGATAACCAACTTCTGAAAATAGATTACTGCAGAAAACGAGAAATTTGTACTATAATAATGGGAATATCTACTTCTCCAAAGTTGGCTATCTACTTCCTGCAGTAGATAGATTTTCCAATTTTCGAAAGTAGATTATCGACTTTTGGGAAAGTAGATTTTCGTATTTTCGGGGAAATATTACCTAATTTTGGAAGCGGATTATCATAGAAAACGGGAAATTTGTATCATAAAAAAATGGGAAATATCTACTTTCCGGAAAGTTGGTTAGATAAACCACCCCATGAAAATAGATTACTCAGTAGAAAACGGAAATTTGTATCACAAAAAATGGGAAATATTCATTTTCCACGAAAGTTTTAGATAACCAACTTCGCAAATAGATTTTCATAGAAAAACGGAAATTTGTATCGCAAAAAATGGAAATATCGATTCTTCCGAAAGTTGGTTAGATAAACCAACTTCCCGAAAATAGATTATCATAGAAAACTAAATTTAGTATCATAAAAATGGGAATATCTACCGAAAGTTATTATCTACTTCCGAAAGTAAATAGATTTTCTAATTTTCGGAAAGTAGATTATCGACTTTTTGGGAAAGTAGATTTCCGTATTTTTCGGGAAATATTACCCAATTTTTGGAAGTAGATTATCATAGAAAACGGGAAATTTGTATCATAAAATGGGAAATAACTACTTTCCCGAAAATAGATTAATAAGAAAACGAGAAATGTACCACAAAATGGGAAATATCTACTTTCCATGAAAGTTTTAGATAACCAAATCTTCCCGGAAAATAGATTATCAAGTAGAAAACGGGGAAATTTGTATCGCGCAAAAAATGAAATGAGCTGACTTTTCCGGAAAGTTGGTTAGATAACCAACTTTCCCGAAAATAGACTATCAGCAGAAAACGAGAAATTTGTATCATAAAAAATAGAAATATCTACTTTCTCCGAAAGTTGTTGTTTACTCTCGCAAGTGAGATTTCTAATTTTCAAGTAGATTATCGACTTTTAAGTAGACGCATTTTTCGGGGAAACACACCCAATTTTGGGAAGTAGATATCATAGAAACAGAAATTTGTATCATAAAAAATGGGAAATATTCATCGAAAGTTGGTTAGATAACCAATTTGCCGAAAAATAGATTATCATAGAAAAAACGGGGAAATTTATATCATAAAAAATGGGAAACATTCACTTTCCGCGAAAGTTTTAGATAACCAACTTTCCGAAAATAGATTATCGAAAACGGGAAATTTGTATCATAAAAAATGGGAAGGATGATCTTCCGCGAAAGTTGGTTAGATAACCAACTTTCCCTTGTTAGATTATTATCACAGAAAACGGAAATTTGTATCATAAAAATGGGAAATATCGATTCTTCTGGAAAGTTGGTTAGATAACCAACTTTCCGAAAATAGATTATCATAGGAAATGAGAAATTTGTATCATAAAAATGTAAATATCCCATTTCCGGGAAAGTTGGTTATCTATCACGAAAAGTGATAGATTTTCCGTAAACTTCGAAAGTAGATTATCGACTTCTTTGGGAAAGTAGATTTTCGTATTTTTCGAGAAATATTACCTAATTTGGGGAAGCAGATTATCATAGAAACGGGAAATTTGTATCATAAAAATGGGAAATATTTCCACTTTCCGGAAAGTTAGTGTTTAGATAACCAAATTTGCTGAAAAATAGATTATCATAGAAAACGGAAATTTGTATCATAAAAATAAAAATATCAACTTCCGCGAAAGTTTTTAGATAAATCCAAATTTCCGGAAAATAGATTTATCATAGAAACGAAATTTGTATCATAAAAATAGAAATATTTTACTTTCCGGGAAAGTTGGTTATTCACTTCCCCGAAAAGTAGATAGATTTTCCACCTCAAAAGAGATTATCGACTTTTTGGGAAAGTAGATTTTCGCATTTCGGGGAAATATTACCTAATTTTGGGGAAGTGATTATCATGAAACGGGAAATTTGTATCATACAAATGGGAAAATATCTACTTTCCGGGAAAGTTGTTGATAACCAAATTCTGCTGAAAATAGAATATCATAGAAAACAGGAAATTTGTATCACAAAAAAAAATGGGAAATATCCATTTCACGAAAGTTTTAGATAAACTGTCTTTCCAAATAGATTTTTCATAGAAACGGGAAATTTGTATCATAAAAAAATGGGAAATAGTCGTTTTCCGGGAAAGTTGTTAGATAACCAACTTTCCCGGAAAATAGATTACTGGCAGAAACGAGAAATTTGTATCATAAAAAATGGGAAATATCTACTTTCCGGAAAGCCGCTATTTCCCGAAAAGTAAATAGATTTTCTACTCCTCGGGAAAGTAGATTATCGACTTGGGGAAAGTAGATTGCATTTTCGGGAAATATTACCTAATTTTTGGAAGTAGATTATCATAGAAAACGGAAATTTGTATCATAAAAAATGGGAATAACTACTTTCCGGGAAAGTTATGCTGATAACCAACTTTCCGAAAAATAGATTATCATAGAAAACGAGAAATTTGTATCATAAAATGGGAAATATCTACTTTCCGCGAAAGTTTTAGATAACCAACTTCCCGAAAATAGATTATCATAAAGTTCGGGAAATTTGTATCACAAAAATGAAAGATGACTTTCCGCGAAAGTTGTTGATAACCAACTTTCCCGAAAACAGATTAATACAGAAAACGGAAATTTGGTATCATAAAAATGGAAATATTTTCCGGGAAAGTTGGTTAGATAACCAACTTTTCCGAAAATAGATTATCATAGAAATCGAAATGCAAATATAAAAATGGGAAATATCTACTTTCCGGGAAAGCGATATCTACTTCGCCGAAAAGTAGATAGATTTTCCAATTTTCGGGAAAGATTAACGACTTCTTGCAGATTTCGTATTTTCGGGGAAAATATTACTTGGATTCTTTAAAGTAGATTTTCATAGAAAACGAGAAATTTGTATCATAAAAATGAAATATCTACTTTCCGAAAGTTATTAGATAAATCAAATTTGCCGAAAATAGATTATCATAGAAAACGGAAATTTGTATCATAAAAAATGGGAAATATCTACTTCAAGAAAGTTTTAGATAACCAACTTTCCCGGAAAATAGATTAACAGCAGAAAACGGGAAATTTGTATCATAAAAATGGGAAATATTTACTTCCGCGAAAGTTTAGATAACCAAATCTTCCGAAAAATAGATTATCATAGAAAACGGGAAATTTGTATCATAAAAATGGGAATATTCTGTTTTCAAAAGTTATTATCTACTCGAAAAGTAGATAGATTTTCTAATTTTCGGGAAAGTAGATTATCGACTTTGGGAAAGTAGATTTTCGTATTGTGAAATATTACCTAATTTTGGAAGTAGATTATCATAGAAAACGGAAAATGGTATCACAAAAATTGAAACATCTACTTTCCGGAAAGTTGGTTGATGAAACTACTGCCGGAAAATAGATTATCATAGAAACGGAAATTTGGTATCATAAAAATGGGGAAATATCTACTTTTCCGCGAAAGTTTTAGATAACCAAATTTCTCCCGGAAAATAGATTATTATCATAGAAACGGAAATTTGGTATCATAAAAAATGGAATATCGACTTTCCGCGAAAAGTAGAGTTAGATAACCAACCTCTTCGAAAATAGATTATCATAGAAAAACGGAAATTTGTATCATAAAAAAAAATGGAATATCGACTCTTCCGGGGAAAGTTAAGATGAATCAACTTCTTCCTTGAAAAAATAGATTACTGCAGAAAACGAGAAATTTGTATCATAAAAAATGGGAAATATCTACTTCGGGAAAGTTTGGTTATCTACTTCGCTTAGTAGATAGATTTTCCAATTCTCGGGAAAGTAGATCAATTTCGGGGAAAGCAGATTTTCGCATTTTCGTAAGGTTACCTAATTTTGGGAAGCAGATTATCATAGAAACGGAAATTTGGATCATGTACGGGAAATATCTACTTTCCGTAAAAGTTGAAAAGTTAGATAACCAAATTTGCCGAAAATAGATTATCATAGAAAAAACGGGAAATTTGTATCATAAAATGGGAAATATCTACTTCAAGAAAGTTTCTAGATAAATCAACTTTCCGAAAATAGATTATCATAGAAAACGGGAAATTTGTATCATAAAAATGGGAAATATCTACTTTCCGCGAAAAGTTTAGATAACCAACTTTCCCGGAAAATAGATTAATATGAGAAAACGGGAAATTTTATAACATAAAAATGGAAATATCGATCTTTCCGGGAAAGTTAAATAGATAACCAACTTTCCCGAAAATAGATTATCATAGAAAACGAGAATTTGTATCATAAAAATGGGAAATATCTACTTTTCCGGGAAAGTTGGTTATCTACTTCCCAAAAAAGTAGATAGATTTTTCTAATTTCGGGAAAGTAGATTATCGACTTTTGGGAAAGTAGATTTCGTATTTTCGGGGAAAATATTACCTAATTTTGGGAAGCGCAGATTATCATAGAAACGGGAAATTTGCATCATAAAAATGGGAAATATCTACTTTCCGGGCGAAAGTTTTTGATAACCAACTTTCCTGAAAATAGAAAAAACGGGAAAATTTGTATCATGTAATGGGAAAATATCTATTTCCGAAAGTTATTAGACAAATCCAAATTTGCCGAAAATATTATCATAGAAAACTGAAATTTGGTATCATAAAAAATGGGAAAAATCTGCTTTCCGCGAAAGTTTTTAGATAACCAACTTTCCGGAAAATAGATTATCAAGAAAACGGAAATGTGTATCATAAGAAATGGGAAATATCGACCTTCCGGGAAAGTTGGAGCTAGATAACCAAATTTGCCGGTAACAGATTATCATAGAAAACGGGGAAATTTGTATCATAAAAAGGAAATATCTACTTTCATGATAGTTTTAGATAACCAACTTCGGGTGAAAACAGAAGATTATCATAGAAAACGGAAATTTGTATCATAAAAATGGGAAATATCGACTTTCCCGAAAATAGATTACTGGTGAAACGAGAAATTTGTATCATAAAAATGGGAAATATCTACTGAAGAGCGCCCATTTCTCGAAAAGTAGATAGATTTTCTAATTTCGAAAGTAGATTATCGACTAGTTGTAGTGATTTTTCAGAAATATTACTCAATTTTGGGAAGTAGATATCATAGAAAACGGAAATTTGTATCATAAAAAATGGGAAATATCTACTTCCGGAAAAGTTGATAGATAAACTCAAATTTCTACGAAAATAGATTATCATAGAAAACGTGAAATTTGTATCATAAAAATGGGAAATACTTCCATTTTCCATGATAGTTTAGATGTCTCAACTTTCGCGAAATAGATTATCACAGAAAACGGGAAATTTGTATCATAAAAAATGAAGAATGATTTTCCGGGAAAGTTGTTAGATAAACCAACTTTCCGGTTATCATTTATAGAAAACGAGAAATTTGTATCATAAAATAAAATATTTTACTTCTTTCCGAAAGTTGTTATTTACTTCGAAAAGTAGATAGGATTTTCTAATTTTCGGGAAAGTAGATTATCGACTTATTGGGAAAGCAGATTATATTTTCGGGGAAATATTACCTAATTTTTGGGAAGCAGATTATCATAGAAACGAAATTTGTATCATAAAAATGGGAAATATCTACTTCGAAAGTTGATAGATAAATCAAATTTCAGTTTAAAAATAGATTATCATAGAAAACGGAAATTTGTATCATAAAAATGGGGAAATATCTACTTTCCGCGATAGTTTCTTAGATAACCAACTTTTCGCGAAAATAGATTATCATAGAAAACGAAATTTAATATAAAATGAAATATCGATTTCCAAAAGTTGAAATAGATAACCAACTTTCCCGAAAAATAGATTATCATAGAAAACGAGAAATTTGTATCATAAAAATGGAAATATCTACTTTCCGAAAGTTATTATCTACTCCCTGAAAAGTGCAGATAGATTTTCAATTTTCGGGAAAGTAGATTATCGACTTATTGGGAAAGTAGATTTCGCATTTTTCGTGGAAGATAATTAATTTTGGGAAGTAGATTATCATAGAAAAACGAAATTTATCATAAAAAATGGGAACATCTACTTTCCGGAAAGTTGATAGATAACCAAATTTGCCGAAAATAGATTATCATAGAAAACGGGAAATTTGTATCATAAAATGGGGAAATATCTACTTTTCCACGAAAAGTTTTAGATAAACCAACTTTCCGCAAATAGATTTTCATAGAAAAACGGGAAATTTGTATCATAAAAAATGGGGAATATCGACTTTCCGAAAGTTATTAGATAACCAACTTTCCGGAAAATAGATTATCGCAGAAAACGAGAAATTTGAATACAAAAAAATGGGAAATATCTACTTTCTGAAAGGGTTATCTACTTCCAGAAAGTAGATAGATTTTTCCAATTTCAAGTAGATTATCGACCTTGGGAAAGTGATTTTTCGTATTTTCGTAGTATTACCTAATTTTGGGAAGTGGATTATCGGTAGAAAACGGGAAATTTGTATCATAAAAATGGGAAATATCTACTTTCCGAAAGTTACAGATAACCAAATTTGCCGAAAACAGATTATCATAGAAAACGGAAATTTGTATCACAAAAAATGGGAAAATATCTACTTTCCACGAAAGTTTCTAGATAACCAACTTCCCGCAAATAGATTTTCATAAGAAAATCGGTAAATTTTGTATCATAAAAATGGAAATATCGACTTTCCGGGAAAGTTGGTTAGATAAACCAACTTCCCGAAAATAGATTATCATAGAAAACGAGAAATTTGTATCATAAAAATGGAATATCTACTTCCGGGAAAGTTGGTTATCTACTTCCCCGAAAAGTAAATAGATTTTCTACCTCGAAAGTAGATTATCGACTTTGGGAGTAGATTTCCGCATTTTCGGGAAATATTACTCTAATTTTTGGAAGTAGATTATCAGCAGAAAACGGAAATTTGTATCATAAAAAATGGGAAATAATGATTTTCCGGGAAAGTTGAGCAGATAACCAACTTTCCCGAAAATAGATTATCACAGAAAAACGAGAAATTTGTATCATGTACTGAACATCTACTTTTCCGCGAAAAGTTTCTTTAGATAACCAACTTTCCCGGAAAATAGACTATCGCAGAAAACGGAAATTTGTATCACAAAAAAATGAAATAGTCGACTTTCCGAAAAGTTGGTTAGATAAACCAACTTCCCGAAAATAGATTATCATAGAAAACGAGAAATTTGTATCATAAAAATAAAATATCTACTTTCCGAAAGTTATTATCTACTTCCTGCAAAAGCAGATAGATTTTCTAATTTCGGGAAAGTAGACATCGACTTTGGGAAAGTAGATTTCTATTTTCGGGGAAATATTACCTAATTTGGGAAGCAGGACATCATAGAAAACGGGAAATTTGTATCATAAAAATGGGAATATCTACTTTCCGGGAAAGTTGGTTAGATAAACCAAATTTGCTTGAAATAGATTATCATAGAAAACGGAAATTTGTATCATAAAAATGGGAAATATCTACTTTCCGCGAAAGTTTTCTTAGATAAACTGCCTCCCTTGTACAGATTATTATCATAGAAAACGGAAATTTGGTATCATAAAAAAATGGAAATATCGATTCTTCCGCGAAAGTTGGTTAGATAACCAACTCTTTCCGGAAAATAGATTACTCACAGGAAATCGAGAAATTTGTATCATAAAAAAATGGGAAATATCTACTTTCCGGGAAAGTTGGTTATCTACTGCCGGTGCAGATAGATTTTCCAAACTTCGGAAAGTAGATTATCGACTTCTTGGGAAAGAGATTTCGTATTTTCGGGAGAAATATTACCCAATTCTTTGGGAAGTAGTAGATTAATACAGAAAACGAAATTTGTATCATAAAAAATGGGAAATATCTACTTTCCGGGAAAGTTAAGGATAACCAAATTTAAGCCGAAAATAGATTATTTGGCAGAAAACGGGGAAATTTGTATCATAAAAATGAAATATCTTACTTTCCTTTAAAGTTTCTAGATAACCAACACCCCCGCAAATAGATTTTCATAGAAAACGGAAATTTGTATCACAAAAATGGGAATATCGACTCCTTCGGGGAAAGTTACAGATAACCAACTTTCCCGAAAATAGATTATCATAGAAAACGAGAAATTTGTATCATAAAAATGGGGAAATATCTACTTCCGAAAGTTAAGGTCTACTCCCCGAAAAGCAACAGATTTTCTAATTCTCGGGAAAGTAGATTATCGACCTTTGGGGAAAGTAGATTACTTTCGTGAAATATTACCTAATTCTGGAAGCAGATTATCACAGAAAACGGAAATTTGTATCATGTGAGGAAATAACCTTCCAGGAAAGTTGTATCATAAAAAAAATGGGAAATATCTACTTTCCAGAAAGTTTCTAGATAACCAACTTTCCGAAAATAGATTATCACAGAAACGGGAAATTTGTATCATAAAAATGGGAAATATCGACTTCCAAGAAAGTTATTAGATAACCAACTTCCCGAAAATAGATTATTATCATAGAAAACGGGAAATTTGTATCATAAAAATGGGAAATATCGACTTTCCGAAAGTTGGTTAGATAACCAACTTTTCCGAAAATAGATTATCATAGAAATCGAGAAATTTGTATCATAAAAAAGCCAAATACTCCACTTTCCGAAAGTTACATCTACTACGAAAAGTAGATAGATTTTTCCACTTCGGAAAAAGTAGATTAACGACTTCTGGGGAAAGTAGATTTTCTATTTTCGGGGAAACATTACCTAATTTGGGGAAGTAGATTTTCATAGAAAACGGAAATTTGTATCATAAAAAATGGGAACATCTACTTTCCGGGAAAGTTATAGATGAACCAAATTTGCCGAAATAGATTACTACAGAAACGGAAATTTGTATCATAAAAAATGGAAATATCTACTTTCATGAAAGCTTTAGATAACCAACTTCTCGAAAATAGATTACCAGAAACGGAAATTTGTATCATAAAAATGGAAATATCTACTTTCCGCGAAAGTTTTGATAACCAACTTCCCGAAAATAGATTATCATAGAAAACGGGAAATTTGTATCATAAAAATGGGAAATATCTACTTTTCGGGAAAGTTAATATTCCCCGAAAAAGTAGATAGATTTTCTAATTTCGGGAAAGTAGATTATCGACTTTTGGGAAAGTAGATTTCGCATTGGGGAAATATTACCTAATTTGGAAGTAGATTATCATAGAAAACGGAAATTGTATCATAAAAAATGGGAAATATCTACTCTTCAAGAAAGTTGGTTAGATAACCATTTGCCGAAAATAGATTATCATAGAAAACGGAAATTTGTATCATAAAAAATGGAAATATCTACTTTCCCATGAAAAGTTTTTAGATAAACCAACTTTCCGGAAAATAGATTTTCACCATAGAAAACGGGAAATTTGCATCAAGGGTAAATGAAATAGGATCTTCCGCGAAAGTTGAAATAGGATAAACCAACTTTCCCGGGAAAAATAGTATTGTCATGGAAAACGGGAAATTTGTATCATAAAAAATGGGAAATATCGACTTTCCGGGAAAGTTGGAAGAGAAACTAACTTTTCCGAAAATAGATTATCATAGAAAACGAGAAATTTGTATCATAAAAATGGAAATATCTACTTCCCGAAAGTTGGTTATCTACTGCCGAAAGCAGATAGATTTTCCACCTCGGGAAAGTAGATTATCGACTCTTGGGAAAGTAGATTTCGTATTTTGGGGAAATATTACCTAATTTTTGGGAAGCAGATTATCATAGAAAAACGGGAAATTTGGATCATAAAAATGTGGGAAATATCTACTTTCCGGGAAAGTTGAAATAGATAACCAAATTTGCCGAAAATAGATTATCATAGAAAACGGGAAATTTGTATCATAAAAATGGGAATATCACTTCCGCGAAAGTTTTAGATAACCAACTTTCCGGAAAATAGATTATCATAGAAAACGGGAAATTTGTATCATGTACGGGAAATATCTACTTTCCGGTGAAAGTTTTAGATAACCAACTTTCCCGAAAATAGATTATCATAGAAAACGGGAAATTTGTATCATAAAATGGGAGGGGTTGAGTCGACTTCTTCCGGGAAAGTTGAGTTAGATAACCAACTTTCCTGAAAATAGAGATTATTATCACAGAAACGAGAATTTGTATCATAAAAAATGGAATATCTACTCTTCCGAAAGTTGTTATCTACTTCCCCAAAAGTAGATAGATTTTCTAATTTTCGGGAAAGTAGATTATCGACTTTGGGAAAGTAGATTTTCGTATTTCGTGGTATTATTACTCTAATTTTGGGAAGTAGATTATCATAGAAAACGGGAAATTTGTATCATAAAAAATGGGAACATTCACTTTCCGGGAAAGTTATAGATAAACCAAATTTGCCGAAAAATAGATTATCATAGAAAACGGGAAATTTGTACTATAAGAAATGGGAAATATCGATCTTCCGGAAAGTTGAAATAGATAAACCAAATTTGCCGTGAAAAATAGATTATCATAGAAACGGGAATTTGTATCATAAAAAATGGGAAATATCTACTTTCCGCGATAGTTTTAGATAAACTTTCAACTCGCGAAAATAGATTATCGCAGAAAACGGGAAATTTGTATCATAAAAAATGGAAATATCGACTTTCCGAAAAAATAGATTATCATAGAAAACGAGAAATTTGTATCATAAAAAATGGGAAATATCTACTTTCCAAGAGTTATTTACTCGAAAAAGTAGATAGATTTTCTAATTCTCGGGAAAGTAGATTATCGACTTATTGGGAGTAGATTTTCGTATTTTCGGGGAACATTGACTTAATTTTGGGAAGTAGATTATCATAGAAAACGGGAAATTTGTATCATAAAAATGGGAAATATCTACTTCCGGAAAGTTGGATAGATAACCAAATTTGCCGGTAACAGATTATCATAGCAGAAAACGGAAATTTGTATCATAAAAAAATGGGAACATTCACTTTCTTATTAAAGTTTCTCTAGATAACCAAATTTCGCGAAAACAGATTATCATAGAAAACGGGAAATTTGTATCATAAAAATGGGAAATAGTTGACTTTCCGAAAGTTGGTTAGATAACCAACTTTCCCGAAAATAGATTATCGCAGAAAACGAGAAATTTGTATCATAAAAATGGGAAATATCTACTTTCCGAAAAGTTGAAGAGCCTACTCTGAAAAGTAGATAGATTTTCAATTTCGAAAGTAGATTATCGACTTATTGGGAAAGTAGATTTTTCGCATTTTCGTAAAATATTACCCAATTTTGGGAAGTAGATTATCACAGAAAACGGAAATTTGTATCATAAAAATGGGAAAATATCTATTTCCGGAAAGTTGATAGATAAACCAAATCTGCCGGAAAACAGATTATCATAGAAAATGCAGAAATTTGCATCACAAAAAAATGGAAAATATCTACTTCTCCACGAAAGTTTCTAGATAACCAACTTTCCCGCAAATAGATTTTCTATAGAAAAACGGAAAATTTGTATCATAAAAAATGGAATACGATATTTCCGGGAAAGTTGGTGTTAGATAACCAACCTTCTGAAAATAGATTATCATAGAAAACGAGAAATTTGTATCGGCAAAAAATGGGAAATATCTACTTTCCGAAAGTTGGTTATCTACTTCCCAGAAAGTAGTAGATAGATTTCTCCACCCTCGGGAAAGTAGATTATCGACTTTTTAGAAAGTAGATTTCGTATTTTCGGGGAAATATTACTCAATTTTGGGAAGTGGATTATCATAGAAAACGGGGAAATTTGTATCATAAAAAAATGGGAAATATCTACTTTCCCGAAAGTTGGTTAGATAACCAAATTTGCCGAAAATAGATTATCATAGAAAACGGGAAATTTGTATCACAAAAATGGGAATATCTACTTTCCACGAAAGTTTCTAGATAACCAACTTTCTGCAAATAGATTTTCATAGAAAACGTAAAATTTGAAACATAAAATGGAATATTGACTTTCCGGAAAGTTAAGCTAGATAAATCAAATTTTCCGAAAATATCATCATAGAAAACGAGAAATTTGTATCGCTAAAAAATGAATATCTACTTTCCGGAAAGTTGGTTATCTATCTCGAAAGTAAATAATAGATTTTCTAATTTCGGGAAAGTAGATTATCGACTTTTTGGGAAAGTAGAGATTTCGCATGTAAAATATTACCAATTCTTAGAAGTTAGATTATCATAGAAAACGGGAAAATTTGGTATCATAAAAAATGGGGAAATATCTGTTTTCCGGAAGAGTTAGATAACCAACTTCCCCGGAAAAATAGATTATCATAGAAAACGAGAAATCGTATCATAAAATGTGGGAAATATCTACTTTCCGCGAAAGTTTTAGATAACCAACTTTCCCGAAAAATAGATTATCATAGAAAACGAAATTTGCATCATAAAAATGAAATATCGATTCTTCCGGAAAGTTACAGATAAACTAACTTTCCCGAAAATAGATTATCATAGAAAACGAGAAATTTGTATCATAAAAAATGGGGAAATATCTACTTTCCGAAAGTTGGTTATCTACTTCCCGGTGCAGATAGATTTTCTAATTCTCGAAAGTAGATTATCGACTTCGGGGAAAGTAGATTTTCGTATTTTCGGGGAAATATTATTTACCCAATTTTGGGAAGTAGATTATCATAGAAAACGGGAAATTTGTATCATAAAAATGGGAAATATCTACTTTCCGGGAAAGTTGGTTGATAACCAAACGCCGGAAATAGATTAATACAGAAAACGGAAATGGTAGAATAAAATGGGGAAATATCTACTTTCCGCGAAAGTTTTCTAGATAACCAAGTTTCCCCGAAAATAGATTATCATAGAAAAACGGGAAATTTGTATCATAAAAAATGGGAATATCGACTCTTCCGCGAAAGTTGGTTAGATAACCAACTTTCCTGAAAATAGATTATCATAGAAAACGGGAAATTTGAATACAAAAATGGAAATATCGATCTTCCGGGAAAGTTGGTTAGATAAATCAACTTTTCCGAAAATAGATTATCATAGAAATCGAGAAATTTTGCATCATAAAAATGGGAACATTCACTTTCCGGAAGTTGGTTATCTACTTCGCCGAAAAGTAGATAGATTTTCCAAACTGTAAAGTAGATTATCGACTTCTTGGGGAAAGTAGATTTCGCATGAGAAATATTACCTAATCAGCGTAGATTATCAGAAAACGGGGAAATTTAACAAAAATGGGAAATATCTACTTCCGGGAAAGTTAGATAGATAACCAAATTTATTGAAAATAGATTATCATAGAAAACGGGAAATTTGGTATCATAAAAATGGGAAATATCTACTTTTCCATGAAAAGTTTAGATAAACCAAATTTCCGAAAATAGATTATCATAGAAAACGAGAAATTTGTATCATGTAATGGAAATATTCACTTTCCGGAGTTAGTTATTCATTTGAAAAGTAGACAGATTTTCTCCACTTCGGGGAAAGCAGATTATCGACTTGAGCGCAGATTTCGTATTTTTCGGGGAAATATTACCTAATTTTGGAAGCAGATTATCATAGAAACGGGAAATTTGTATCATAAAAAATGAAATATCGACCTTCTCGCGAAAGTTGGTTAGATAACCAACTTTCGCGAAAAGCAAATTATCATAGAAAACGGGAAATTTGTATAAAAAATGGGAAATATCGACTTTCCGGGAAAGTTGGTTAGATAACCAACTTTCCCGAAAATAGATTATCATAGAAAACGAGAAATTTGTATCATAAAAAATGGGAAATATCTACTTTCCACGAAAGTTGGTTAGATAACCAACTTTCCCGAAAATAGATTATCATAGAAAACTAGAAATTTGTATCATAAAAAATGGGAAATATCTACATTCCGGGAAAGTTGGTTATCTACTTTCCCGAAAAGTAGATAGATTTTCTACTTTTCGGGAAAGTAGATTATCGACTTTTCGGGGAAGTAGATTTTCGAATTTTGGCGGAAATATTACCTAATTTTGCGAAGTAGATTATCATAGAAAACGGGAAATTTGTATCATAAAATGGGAAATATCACTTTTCGGGAAAGTTGGTTAGATAACCAAGTTGCCGAAAATAATAATTATCATAGAAAACAGGAAATTTGTATCATAAAAAATGGGAAATATCTACTTTCCGGGAAAGTTGGTTAGATAACCAAATTTGCCGAAAATAGATTATCATAGAAAACGGGAAATTTGTATCATAAAAATGGGAAATATCTACTTTCCGCGAAAGTTTCTTAGATAACCAACTTTCCCGAAAATAGATTATCATAGAAAACGAGAAATTTGTATCATAAAAAATGGGACATATCGACTTTCCGGGAAAGTTGGTTAGATAACCAACTTTTCCGAAAATAGATTATCATAGAAATCGAGAAATTTGTATCATAAAAATGGGAAATATCTACTTTCCGGGAAAGTTGATTATCTACTTCGCCGAAAAGTAGATAGATTTTCCAATTTTCAGGAAAGTAGATTATCGACTTCTTGGGAAAGTAGATTTTCGTATTTTCGGGGAAATATTACCTAATTTTGGGAAGTAGATTATCATAGAAAACGGGAAATTTGTATCATAAAAAATGGGAAATATCTACTTTCCGGGAAAGTTGGTTAGATAACCAAATTTGCCGAAAATAGATTATCATAGAAACCGGGAAATTTGTATCATAAAAAATGGGAAATATCTACTTTCCGCGAAAGTTGGTTAGATAAGCAACTTTCCCGAAAATAGATTATCATAGAAAACAGGAAATTTGTATCATAAAAAATGGGAAATATCTACTATCCGCGAAAGTTGGTTAGATAAACAACTTTCCCGAAAATAGATTATCATAGAAAACGGGAAATTTGTATCATAAAAAATGGGAAATATCTACTTTTCGAGCGAGTCTACTCCCTTGAAAGTAGATAGATTTTCTAATTCTTTTCGGAAAGTAGATTATCGAATTTTTGGGAAAGTAGATTGCATTTTCGGGGAAATATTACCTAATTTGGGAAGTGATTATCATAGAAAACGAAATTTGTATCACAAAAATGGGAAATATCTACTTTCCGAAAGTTGGTTAGATAACCATTTTGCCGAAAAATAGATTATCATAGAAAACAAATTTGTATCATAAAAATGGGAAATATCTACTTTCCATGAAAGTTTTAGATAACCAACTTTCCGAAAAATAGATTATCATAGAAAAACGAAAATTTGAAATATAAAAATGGGAAATATCGACTTTCCGCGAAAGTTGGAGTTAGATAACCAACTTTCCTGAAAATAGATTATCACAGAAAACGTAAAAATTGTATCATAAAAAAATGGAATATCGATTTTCCGGGAAAGTTGGTAAGATAACCAACTTTTCCGAAAAATAGATTATCATAGAAAACGAGAAATTTGTATCAGGCAAAAAATGGGGAAATATCTTCTTCGAAAGTTGTTGATTCATCATTTAGCAAGTAGATAGATTTTCCAATTTTCGAAAGTAGATTAATTTCTTGGGAAAGTAGAT
>NW_024732525.1:0-21690 GCF_018991925.1 Homarus americanus
CTCTCGCCTGAAACATCTCGGTCATCTTCTCTTACTCTCGCCTGAAACATCTCGGTCATCTTCTCTTACTCTCGCCTGAAACATCTCGGTCATCTTCTCTTACTCTCGCCTGAAACATCTCGGTCACCTTCTCTTACTCTCGCCTGAAACATCTCGGTCATCTTCTCTTACTCTCGCCTGAAGTGCCTTAAAGTCACTCTCAAAGACTCTCACTATCCCACGTAGCGGTTGTAATAATGTTATTCACTGTTATTGACTGCTCTTTAACAACTAAATGTCAGGAGAACAACCCAGAACATCTTAACTCGTCACTCAAAAGGGCGTCATGAATTATATCTCGGTGCCTCGGCAGAACCAGCACCAGCAGGCAGTGTGAAACAAATGGCACAGTTTATCAAGATAGAGACAAATTGTGAGACCCATATTGCTACTCAACTCGACGTAAAAAATTGCTGATGTGATGATGATAAATCTTAGATAAATTGACTCGTATATATCTTAATGTTACTTGGTAGAAGATATATAGACTAATTTATATTACAGTATACTATATTTCCTTATTCTTCTTGATATACTGCCCCACCTATATCACCATAAGATTAACCACCCAAACATTAACCAAACCTAACCTAACACTAACCTAACCTAACCTAACCTAACCTAACCTAACCAAACCTAACTTAACCTAACCAAACCTAACCTAACACTAACCAAACCTAACCCAACCTAACCTAACCTAACCAAACCTAACTTAACCTAACCTAACCTAACCTAACCTAACCACCCAAACATTAACCTAACCTAGCACTAACCAAACCTAACCTAACCAAACCTAACCTAACCTAACCTAACCTAACCTAACCTAACCTAACCTAACACTAACCAAACCTAACCTAACCCAACCTAACACACACGGTATTGAAGCCGCCAAGTGCCTTTCATCAGCGGCCGGCATAATACCCGTGTATCTTTCCATATTGTTTACAGGTTATCATTACGCCTCAACCTGACCATGCATACTGATGAGGTTCCCCGTCTCTCACACTTTAATGAACACTGACAAAATATACCCTTGAATTTTTTTTTCCTTCTGGGTAATATACTGATTTAAGCGTGACGTCCTAGAAGAAATTATCCAGCGTGTTGTGAGAGAAAATAATTAGTTGTATTTCTTATCTTTAATGACGTACATTCTTGGGAAGATATCTGGGATCATTATCGAATTTTGAGCTAGAACCTATAATTCGTTACGAAGAATACAGACGTGGGAAGAATGTTTAGAACGTTTTAATTACTATATAACAACAGACAAAGCAGAACATATCAAAGCAGACGACTAAATTAGAAAATTATCAAATACTCCTATATTACATTAAAGGGTACCTAACTATACAGATTGGGGAATAAAGGTGATCGAGTGCAGTGCCGGTCCCATTCCCTCCTTGTCAGTCAGTCAGTCAGTCAGTGTGTTGCATCCGTACAGTTCCTAATAGACCGCCAGACTTAGGTGACTTACATTCATTTTCACTTGTTATAGGCAAGAGGTGTTGATCTCATGAAAGGTCTTTATTTGTTAATTGTATTTTATGGAGCCACATTTCCTCCCCTGTTCCCTGGTACCTCCCTGGAGGGCAGGGCAGGTGTAGTGATTAGGTTAGGTTTGGCCACTAAACTGCTGCCTCCACTGTAAGATTATGACTGACTGCGGGAAGCTGGCCACCGTACACCATCTGATTTATGAACACTTCAGGGGAAAAGGAGAGAGAGAGAGAGAGAGAAAGAGAGAGAGAGAGAGTGGTTGAGTTATATATATATATATATATATATATATATATATATATATATATATATATATATATATATATATATATATATATATAGTTAACATATTCTCTATCTCTCACTATCTCTCTCAACAAGGTTGCCAATTTCCTTCTGAAAACATCAACTATTGACCGTGCACGAGTCAATCTTACCCTATCCCTGCCGAATTCCCTCGCCAATCTTCCCAATTTTGCCCAAAACATAACGATATTTCTCCCACCTGATCTACAGTTTCTGCCTGGTAACACTTGACTCGCCAAGAATAATACCAAATTCTGGAAAGAGAAAAATCAGGTATTAGCCAGAAACAATTGAATCTGTAAAGGAAAAAAATAGACGAGAAGTAAAATTGTGCCCTAAAGGACGCCAAATTACTGCCTAATATGAGGTTAGTTAACAGTATTACGACGCACGGCTGGCTGGTTCACTGGGGGAGGAGGAGAGTGAGGGTGAAGGTGGCGGCACTTTGTGTATTGATATAAGGAACGCGGAATACAAACAGCGCTTTAACACAGTGCAGCATAGGTGTGAGGTAAACAAATATTCGCTGCTGTATTATATGAACGCTTAAGGGTGTCGGTTCAGCTGGTCCAACTATACATGTCAAAAGAACATTGTTACGTCACATAGAGTAGAGAAATGAAGGCTGTCAGACTGTCATTGTGGTTCATTTCCTCTAAAATCAAAAGTGTTTTGGGGACAGAAAATATAAATTGTGACATTTGTAATAATGTTCAAAGCTCCATCAATAATGTTTACATGTTTGTGTATATTTTTGTTCAGCCGTGTGGGAGTGGGGGCGGGAATCCACCATCAACAATTATTACTTTATTTACAGTTTGCAATGATAACATTTTCATATTGTGTTTTGGAGGGGAATATTGTTTTCACCGTGTCTCTAATTCCATTTTTTTTATTATTGGCTGTAATAGAATATAGATATTGATGTGAAACCCAATTTTATTTCAGGTTTGCTTAGACTAGTATTGACCCCAAGTGACCTCTGTTGACCTCTACCTGAATCTGGCTGTATTTGTGATCTCTGTTACCTCTATGTTGACTCTGCATGACATCTTAGTAATCTTTAACTGACTCAACTTCACCTCAGTCACACCTTTAACTAACACCTACCTGACCCCTAACTAACACCTAACTGACCTCTAACTACCACCTACCTGACCCCTGAGTGACCTCTACACCACCTTGATCTCACTTCTATAATTATTTGTAAATAAGGTACAAAAATTCGTAACTGAAGCTCGCCCATGAAGATAATACAGACGCTTCATGTGTTTCGAAGCCCCAGTGAAGCAGTTCCCTTTATAACCCAGGGTCACCGGGGCCTCTGGTCAACCCGGCTCGATAAGCTCGGTCGATCGTCAGTCTTCGATTAAAGCAGAAAGGTGGATGTTGTACCATGACGCTGTTGGGATACTCGCCAAATAGGCCCCAATCCTAATAGAACCCTCATCTAATAATCCCCTTTAATAGACCCCTGTCTTACTAGACCCCTTTCCTAATTGACACCTGTCCTATTAGGTACCTGTCTTAATAGTCTTCAGTCTTAATAGCCCCATTTCTTAATAGACCCCGTTTTAATAGGCCCCCAACTCTAATAATACTCATTCTTAATAGGTACCAGTTCTAAGAGACGGACCCTAGTTCTAACAGACCCCTAGTTAAAAGTAACCCAAGTCTTCACAAAAACCCTAATATTACCCAAACTCTCTCACGGTTGTACTTGTGACAGAACAACAAGAAAGTCTCTCTTCCCTCTCTCGGTACACAACGTAAAACAAAAGCGCCAAAAAAAATGTGAAACAGGTGAACTTTAACCCCCCCTCCCCCCCTCCCCCATTTTGTTTTCGCCCCACTGCTGCCATTAATCACATATAAGGCAATTGTTGCCATTTTTTGTTTTCGCGCCACTGCTGCCATTAATCACATATAAGGCAATTGTTGCCATTTTTTGTTTTCGCCCCACTGCTGCCATTAATCACATATAAGGCAATTGTTGCCATTTTTTGTTTTCGTCCCACTGCTGCCATTATTCACATATAAGGCAATTGTTGCCATTTTTTGTTTTCGCCCCACTGCTGCCATTAATCACATATAAGGCAATTGTTGCCATTTTTTGTTTTCGCCCCACTGCTGCCATTAATCACATATAAGGCAATTGTTGCCATTTTTTGTTTTCGCCCCACTGCTGCCATTAATCACATATAAGGCAATTGTTGCCATTTTTTGTTTTCGCCCCTCTGCTGCCATTATTCACATATAAGGCAATTGTTGCCTTTTTTTGTTTTCGCCACTCTGCTGCCATTAATCACATAAAAGGCAATTGTTGCCATTTTTTGTTTTCGTCCCTCTGCTGCCGATAATCGCATATAAGGGAATTGTTGCCATTTTTTGTTTTCGCCCCACTGCTGCCACTAATCACATTTAAGGCAATTGTTGCCATTTTTTGTTTTCGTCCCTCTTCTGCCGTTAATCACATATAAGACAATTGTTGCCATTTTTGTTTTCGCCCCACGGCTGCCATTAATCACATATAAGGCAATTGTTGCCATTTTGTTTTCGTCCACTGCTGCCATTAATCATATAAAGGCAATTGTTGCCATTTTTGTTTTCGTCCCTGCTGCCATTATTCACATATAAGGCAATTGTTGCCATTTTTGTTTCGCCCCACTGCTGCCATTATTCATATATAAGGCAATTGTTGCCATTTTTGTTTTTCGCCCCGCTGCTGCCGTTAATCGCATATAAGGCAATTGTTGCCATTTTTGTTTTCGCCCTACTGCTGCCATTAATCACATATAAGGCAATTGTTGCCATTTATTGTTTTCGCCCCTCTGTTGCCGTTATTCGCATATAAGGCAATTGTTGCCATTTTTTGTTTTCGCTCCACTGCTGCCATTAATCACATATAAGGCAATTGTTGCCATTTTTTGTTTTCGTCCCTCTGCTGCCTTTAATCGCTTGTTAGGCAATTGTTGCCATCTTTTGTTTTCGTCCCTCTGTTGCCAGTAATCACATATAAGGCAATTGTTGCCATTTTTGTTGCGCCCCACTGCTGCCATTAATCAAATATAAGGCAATTGTTGCATTTTTGTTTTTCGCCCTGCTGCCATTAATCACATATAAGGCAATTGTTGCCATTTTGTTTTCGCCCACTGCTGCCATTAATCACATATAAAGGCCAATTGTTGCCATTTTTGTTTCGTCCCACTGCTGCCATTAATCACATATAAGGCAATTGTTGCCATTTTTTGTTTTCGTCCCACTGCTGTCATTAATCACATATAAGGCAATTGTTGCCATTTTTTGTTTTCACCCTTCTGCTGCCATTAATCACATATAAAGCAATTGTTGCCATTTTTTGTTTTCGTCCCACTGCTGCCATTAATCACATATAAGGCAATTGTTGCCATTTTTTGTTTTCACCCCTCTGCTGCCATTAATCACATATAAGGCAATTGTTGCCATTTTTTGTTTTCGTCCCTCTGCTGCCATTAATCACATATAAGGCAATTGTTGCCATTTTTGTTTTCGTCCCTCTGCTGCCAGTAATCGCATCTAAGGCAATTGTTGCATTTTTTGTTTTCGGCCCACTGCTGCCGTTTTTCGCATATAAGGTAATTGTTGCCATTTTTGTTTTCGCCCCACTGCTGCCATTAATCACATATTAGGCAACTGTTGCCATTTTTTGTTTTCGTCCCTCTGCTGCCGTTAATCGCATGTAAGGCAATTGTTGCCATTTTTTGTTTTCGCCCCTCTACTGCCATTAATCACATATAAGGCAATTGTTGCCATATTTTGTTTTCGCCTCACTGCTGCCAATAATCACACAAGGCAATTGTTGCCATTTTTTTTTCGTCCCTCTGCTGCCATTAATCACATATAAGGCAATTGTTGCCATTTTTTGTTTTCGCCCCACTGCTGCCATTAATCACATATAAGGCAATTGTTGCCATTTATTATTGTCGCCCCTCTGCTGCCATTATTCACATATAAGGTAATTGTTGCCATTTTTTATT
Organism: Homarus americanus; assembly: GCF_018991925.1. Lineage (NCBI taxonomy): Eukaryota > Metazoa > Arthropoda > Malacostraca > Decapoda > Nephropidae > Homarus > Homarus americanus. Next base: position 5,862 of record NW_024732525.1, read on the forward strand.
GTCGCCTCTCTCCTGCCATTAATCACATATAAGGCAATTGTTGCCATTTTTTGTTTTCGCCCCTCTGCTGCCATTAATCACATATAAGGTAATAATTGCCATTTTTGTTTTCGCCCACAGCACCATTAATCACATATAAGGCAATTTTTACCATTTTTTGTTTTCGCACCACCTGCTGCCGTTAATCACATATAAGGCAATTGTTGCCATTTTTTGCTTTCGCTTCATTGCTGCCATTAATCTCATATAAGGTAACTGTTGCCATTTTTTGTTTTTGCCCCCTGTTGCCGTTAATCGCATATAAGGCAATTGTTGCCATTTTTTGTTTTCGCCCCACAGCTGCCATTAGTCACATATAAGGCAATTGTTGCCATTTTTTCTTTTCAGCCCACTGCTGCCATTAATCACATATAAGGCAATTGTTTCCATTTTTTGTTTTCGCCCCACTGATGCCATTAATCACATATAAGGCAATTGTTGCCATTTTTTGTTTTTGCCCCTCTGCTGCCATTAATCACATATAAGGCAATTGTTGCCTTTTTTGTTTTCGCCACTCTGCTGCCATTAATCACATATAAGGCAATTGTTGCCTTTTTTGTTTTCGCCACTCTGCTGCCATTAATCACATATAAGGCAATTGTTGCAATTTTTTGTTTTCGTCCCTCTGCTGCCGTTAATCACATATAAGGCAATTGTTGCCATTTTTTGTTTTCGTCCCTCTGCTGCCATTAATCGCATGTAAGGCAATTGTTGCCATTTTTTGTTTTCGCCCCACTGCTGCCATTAATCACATATAATGCAATTGTTGCCATTTTTTGTTTTCGTCCCTCATCTGCCATTAATCACATATAAGGCAGTTGTTGCCATTTGTTGTTTTCGCCCCAATGCTGCCATTAATCACATATAAGGCAATTGTTGCCATTTTGTATTGTCGCCCCTCTACTGCCATTATTCACATATAAGGCAATTGTTGCCATTTTTTATTGTCGCCCCTCTGCTGCCATTAATCACATATAAGGCAATTGTTGCCATTTTTTGTTTTCGCCCCTCTGCTGCCATTAATCACATATAAGGCAATAATTGCCATTTTTTGTTTTCGCCCCCACTGCTGCCATTAATGACATATAAGGCAATTGTTGCCAATTTTTATTGTCGCCCCTCTGCTGCCATTAATCACATATAAGGCAATTGTTGCCATTTTTTGTTTTCGTCCCTCTGCCACCGTTAATCGCATATAAGGCAATTGTTGCCATTTTTTGTTTTCGCCCCACTGCTGCCATTAACCACATTTAAGGCAATTATTGCCATTTTTTGTTTTCGTCCCACTTCTGCCATTAATCACATATAAGGCAATAATTGCCATTTTTTGTTTTCGCCCACAGCTGCCATTAATCACATATAAGGCAATTGTTGCCATTTTTTATTGTCGCCCCTCTGCCGCCATTAATCACATATAAGGCAATTGTTGCCATTTTTTATTGTCGCCTCACTGCTGCCATTAATCACATATAAGGCAATTGTTGCCATTTTTTGTTTTCGCCCCTCTGCTGCCATTAATCACATATAAGGCAATTGTTGCCATTTTTTGTTTTCGCCCCACTGCTGCCATTAATCACATATAAGGCAATTGTTGCCATTTATTATTGTCGCCCCTCTGCTATACATTAATCACATATAAAACAATTGTTGCCATTTTTATTGTCGCCCTCTGCTGCCATTAATCACATATAATGCAATTGTTGCCATTTTGTGTTTTCGCCCCTCTGCTGCCATTAATCACATATAAGGTAATAATTGCCATTTTTTGTTTTCGCCCCACAGCTGCCATTAATCACATATAAGGCAATTGTTGCCATTTTTTATTGTCGCCCCTCTGCCGCCATTAATCACATATAAGGCAATTGTTGCCATTTTTTATTGTCGCCTCACTGCTGCCATTAATCACATGTAAGGCAATTGTTGCCATTTTTTGTTTTCGTCCCTCTGCTGCCATTAATCACATATAAGGCAATTGTTGCCATTTTTTGTTTTCGTCCCTCTGCCACCGTTAATCGCATATAAGGCAATTGTTGCCCTTTTTTGTTTTCGCCCCACTGCTGCCATTAACATCATTTAAGGCAATTGTTGCCATTTTTTGTTTTCGCCCCACTGCTGCCATTAATCACATATAAGGCAATTGTTGCCATTTTTTGTTTTCGCCCCTCTGCTGCCATTAATCACATATAAGGCAATTGTTGCCATTTTTTGTTTTCGTCCCTCTGCCACCGTTAATCGCATATAAGGCAATTGTTGCCCTTTTTTGTTTTCGCCCCACTGCTGCCATTAACCACATTTAAGGCAATTGTTGCCATTTTTTGTTTTCGCCCCTCTGCTGCCGTTAATCACATATAAGGCAATAATTGCCATTTTTTGTTTTCGCCCCCACTGCTGCCATTAATGACATATAAGGCAATTGTTGCCAATTTTTATTGTCGCCCCTCTGCTGCCATTAATCACATATAAGGCAATTGTTGCCATTTTTTGTTTTCGTCCCTCTGCCACCGTTAATCGCATATAAGGCAATTGTTGCCATTTTTTGTTTTCGCCCCACTGCTGCTATTAACCACATTTAAGGCAATTATTGCCATTTTTATTGTCGCCCTCTGCTGCCATTAATCGCAGGCAATTGTTGCCATTTTGTTTCGCCCCTCTGCGTGTCACATATAAGGCAATTGTTGCCATTTTGTTTCGCCCACTGCTGCCGTATCGCCAGGCAATTGTTGCTGCCATTTTTGTTTTTCTCCTCTGTTGTAATTAATCACATATAAGGCAATTGTTGCCATTTTTTGTTTTCGCCCCACTGCTGCCATTAATTTCATGTCAGGCAATTGTTGCCATTTTTCGTTTTCGTCCCTCTACTGCCGGTAATCGCATATATGGCAATTGTTGCCATTTTTTTGTTTTCGCCCCACTCCTGCCATTAATCACATATATGGCAATTGTTGTCATTTTTTGTTTTCGGCCCATTGCTGCCATTAATCACTTATAAGGCAATTGTTTCCATTTTTTATTGTCGCCCCTCTGCTGCCATTAATCACATATAAGGCAATTGTTGCCATTTTTGTTTTCGCCCCTCTGCTGCCATTAATCACAAATAAGGCAATTGTTGCCATTATTTGTTTTCGTCCATCTGCTGCATGTCCACATATAAGGCAATTGTTGCCATTTTTTTCGCCCCTCTGCTGCCATTAATCGCATATAAGGCAATTGTTGCCATTTTTTGTTTTCGCCCCACTACTGCCATTAGTCACATATATGGCAATTGCTGCCATTTTTTATTGTCGCCCCTCTGCTGCCATTAATCACATACAAGGCATTTGTTGCCATTTTTTGTTTTTGCCCCTCTGCTGCCATTAATCACATATTAGGCAATTGTTGCCATTTTTTGTTTTCGCCCCACTGCTGCCATTAATCACATATAAGGCAATTGCTGCCATTTTTTGTTTTCGCCCCACTGCTGCCATTAATCACATATAATGCAATTGTTGCCTCTTTTTATTGTCGCCCCTCTGCTGCCATTAATCACATATAAGGCAATTGTTGCCATTTCTTGTTTTCGCCCCACTGCTGCCATTAATCACATATAAGGTAATTGTTGCCATTTTTTATTTTCGCCCCTCTGCTGCCATTAATCACATATAAGGCAATTGTTGCCATTTTTTGTTTTCGACCCACTGCTGCCATTAATCACATATAAGGCAATTGCTGCCATTTTTTGTTTTCGCCCCACTGCTGTCATTAATCACATATAAGGCAATTGTTGCCATTTTTTATTGTCGCCCTTCTGCTGCCATTAATCACATATAAGGCAATTGTTGCCATTTTTTGTTTTCGTCCCACTGCTGCCATTAATCACATATAAGGCAATTGTTGCCATTTTTTTTTCGCCCCTCTGCTGCCATTAATCGCATATAAGGCAATTGTTGCCATTTTTTGTTTTCGCCCTACTGCTGCCATTAGTCACATATATGGCAATTGCTGCCATTTTTTATTGTTGCCCCTCTGCTGCCATTAATCACATACAAGGCATTTGTTGCCATTTTTTGTTTTCGCCCCTCTGCTGCCATTAATCACATATTAGGCAATTGTTGCCATTTTTTGTTTTCGCCCCACTACTGCCATTAATCACATATAAGGCAATTGTCGCCAATTTTTATTGTCGCCCCTCTGCTGCCATTAATCACATATAAGGCAATTGTTCCCATTTTTTGTTTTCGTCCCTCCGCCACCTTTAATCGCATATAAGGCAATAATTGCCATTTTTTGTTTTCGCACCCACTGCTGCCATTAATCACATATAAGGCAATTGTTGCCATTTTTTGTTTTCGCCCCACTGCTGCCATTAATCACATATATGGCAATTGCTGCCATTTTTTATTGACGCCCCCCTGCTGCCATTAATCATATACAAGGCATTTGTTGCCATTTTTTGTTTTCGCCCCTCTGCTGCCATTAACCACATATAAGGCAATTGTTGCCATTTTTTGTTTTCGCCCCACTGCTGCCATTAATCACATATAAGGCAATTGTTACCATTTTTTGTTTTCGCCCCTCTGCTGCCATTAATCACATACAAGGCAATTGTTGCCATTTTTTGTTTTCCTCACTGCTGCCATTAATCACATATAAGGCAATTGTTGCCATTTTTTGTTTTCGTCCCTCTGCTGCCGTTAATCGCATATAATGCAGTTGTTGCCATTTTTTGTTTTCGCCCCACTACTGCCATTAATCACATATAAGGCAATTGTTGCCATTTTTTGTTTTCGCCCTACTGCTGCCATTAATCACATATAAGGCAATTGTTGCCATTTTTTGTTTTCGCCCCACTGCTGCCATTAACCACATTTAAGGCAATTATTGCCATTTTTTGTTTTCGTCCCACTTCTGCCATTAATCACATATAAGGCAATTGCTGCCATTTTTTGTTTTCGCCCCACTGCTGCCATTAATCACATACAAGGCAATTGTTGCCATTTTTTGTTTTCGTCACTGCTGCCATTAATCACATATAAGGCAATTGTTGCCATTTTTTGTTTTCGTCCCTCTGCTGCCGTTAATCGCATATAATGCAATTGTTGCCATTTTTTGTTTTCGCCCCACTACTGCCATTAATCACATATAAGGCAATTGTTGCCATTTTTTGTTTTCGCCCTACTGCTGCCATTAATCACATATAAGGCAATTGTTGCCATTTTTTGTTTTCGCCCCACTGCTGCCATTAACCACATTTAAGGTAATTATTGCCATTTTTTGTTTTCGTCACTGCTGCCATTAATCACATATAAGGCAATTGTTGCCATTTTTTGTTTTCGTCACTGCTGCCATTAATCACATATAAGGCAATTGTTGCCATTTTATGTTTTCGTCCCTCTGCTGCCGTTAATCGCATATAATGCAATTGTTGCCAGTTTTTGTCTTCGCCCCACTACTGCCATTAATCACATATAAGGCAATTGTTGCCATTTTTTGTTTTCGCCCCACTGCTGCCATTAATCACATATAAGGCAATTGTTGCCTTTTTTTATTGTCGCCCCTCTGCTGCCATTAATCACATATAAGGCAATTGTTGCCATTTTTTGTTTTCGCCCCACTGCTGCCATTAATCACATATAAGGCAATTGCTGCCATTTATTGTTTTCGCCCCACTGCTGCCATTAATCCCATATAAGGCAATTGTTGCCTTTTTTTATTGTCGCCCCTCTGCTGCCATTACTCACATATAAGGCAATTGTTGCCATTTTTTGTTTTCGCCCCACTGCTGCCATTAATCACATATAAGGCAATTGTTGCCATTTTTTGTTTTCGCCCCTCTGCTGCCATTAATCACATATAAGGCAATTGTTGCCATTTTTTGTTTTCGACCCACTGTTGCCATTAATCACATATAAGGCAATTGCTGCCATTTTTTGTTTTCGCCCCACTGCTGCCATTAATCACATATAAGGCAATTGTTGCCATTTTTATTGTCGCCCTTCTGCTGCCATGTATCACATATATAAGGCAATTGTTGCCATTTTGTTCTCGGCCACTGCTGCCGTGTCGCGTATAAGGCAATTGTTTGCCATTTTTTGTTTCGCCCTCTCTGCTGCCGTATCGCATATAAGGCAATTGTTGCCATTTTTTGTTTTCGCCCCACTGCTGCCATTAATCACATATATGGCAATTGCTTCCATTTTTTATTGTCGCTCCTCTGCTGCCATTAATCACATACAAGGCATTTGTTGCCATTTTTTGTTTTCGTCCCTCTGCCACCTTTAATCGCATATAAGGCAATAATTGCCATTCTTTGTTTTCGCCCCACTGCTGCCATTAATCACATATAAGGCAATTGTTTTCATTTTTTATTGTCGCCCCTCTGCTGCCATTAATCACATATAAGGCAATTGTTGCCATTTTTTGTTTTTGCCCCTCTGCTGCCATTAATCACATCTAAGGCAATTGTTGCCTTTTTTTGTTTTCGCCACTCTGCGTCCATTAATCACATATAAGGCAATTGTTGCCATTTTTTGTTTTCGTCCCTCTGCTGCCATTAATCGCATGTAAGGCAATTGTTGCCATTTTTTGTTTTCGCCCCACTGCTGCCATTAATCACATATAAGGCAATTGTTGCCATTTTTTGTTTTCGTCCCTCATCTGCCATTAATCACATATAAGGCAGTTGTTGCCATTTGTTGTTTTCGCCCCAATGCTGCCATTAATCACATATAAGGCAATTGTTGCCATTTTGTATTGTCGCCCCTCTACTGCCATTATTCACATATAAGGCAATTGTTGCCATTTTTTATTGTCGCCCCTCTGCTGCCATTAATCACATATAAGGCAATTGTTGCCATTTTTTGTTTTCGCCCCTCTGCTGCCATTAATCACATATAAGGCAATAATTGCCATTTTTTGTTTTCGCCCCCACTGCTGCCATTAATGACATATAAGGCAATTGTTGCCAATTTTTATTGTCGCCCCTCTGCTGCCATTAATCACATATAAGGCAATTGTTGCCATTTTTTGTTTTCGTCCCTCTGCCACCGTTAATCGCATATAAGGCAATTGTTGCCATTTTTTGTTTTCGCCCCACTGCTGCTATTAACCACATTTAAGGCAATTATTGCCATTTTTTGTTTTCGTCCCACTTCTGCCATTAATCACATATAAGGCAATAATTGCCATTTTTTGTTTTCGCCCCACAGCTGCCATTAATCACATATAAGGCAATTGTTGCCATTTTTTGTTTTTCGTTACAAACCGTTTTAGCATTAATCAAAGGCAATTGCTGCCATTTTTTGTTTTTCGCCCCTGCTGCCATTAATCACATACTATAAGGCAATTGTTTATGGTATTTTTTGTGTCGCCTCCTGCTGCCGTGTAATCACATATAAGGCAATTGTTTTGCCCATTTTTCGCCCCTCTGCTGCCATTAATCACATATAAGGCAATTGTTGCCATTTTTTGTTTTCGCCCCACTGCTGCCATTAATCACATATAAGGCAATTGTTGCCATTTATTATTGTCGCCCCTATGCCGCCATTAATCACATATAAGGCAATTGTTGCCATTTTTTATTGTCGCCCCTCTGCTGCCATTAATCACATATAATGCAATTGTTGCCATTTTGTATTTTCGCCCCTCTGCTGCCATTAATCACATATAAGGCAATAATTGCCATTTTTTGTTTTCGCCCCACAGCTGCCATTAATCACATATAAGGCAATTGTTGCCATTTTTTATTGTCGGCCCTCTGCCGCCATTAATCACATATAAGGCAATTGTTGCCATTTTTTATTGTCGCCTCACTGCTGCCATTAATCACATATAAGGCAATTGTTGCCATTTTTTGTTTTCGTCCCTCTGCTGCCATTAATCACATATAAGGCAATTGTTGCCATTCTTTGTTTTCGTCCCTCTGCCACCGTTAATCGCATATAAGGCAATTGTTGCCCTTTTTTGTTTTCGCCCCACTGCTGCCATTAACATCATTTAAGGCAATTGTTGCCATTTTTTGTTTTCGCCCCACTGCTGCCATTAATCACATATAAGGCAATTGTTGCCATTTTTTGTTTTCGCCTCACTGCTGCCATTAATCACATATAAGGCAATTGTTGCCATTTTTTGTTTTCGTCTCTCTGCCACCGTTAATCGCATATAAGGCAATTGTTGCCATTTTTTGTTTTCGCCCCACTGCTGCCATTAACCACATTTAAGGCAATTGTTGCCATTTTTTGTTTTGGTCCCTCTTCTGCCATTAATCAAATATAAGGCAATAATTGCCATTTTTTGTTTTTGCCCCACTGCTGCCATTAATCACATATAAAATTGGTGTTGCCAATTTTTATTGTCGCCCTCTGCTGCCATTAATCACATATAAGGCAATTGTTGCCATTTTGTTTTTCGTCCCTCTGCACCTTTAATCGCATATAAGGCAATAATTGCCATTTTTTGTTTTCGCCCCCACTGCTGCCATTAAACACATATAAGGCAATTGTTTGCCATTTTTTTATTGTCGCCCTCTGCTGCCATTAATCACATATAAGGCAATTATTTGCCATTTTGTTTCGCCCTCTGCTGCCATTAATCACATATAAAACCAGTATTTGCCATTTTTGTTTCGCCCTGCTGCCATTAATCACATATAAGGCAATTGTTGCCATTTTGTTTTCTCCCCTCTTGCCATTAATCACATATAAGGCAATTGTTGCCATTTTTGTTTCGCCCCACTGCTGCCATTAATCACATATAAGGTAATTGTTGCCATTTTTTGTTTTCGCCCCACTGCTGCCATTAATCACATGTAAGGCAATTGTTGCCATTTTTTATTGTCGCCCTTCTGCTGCCATTAATCACATATAAGGCAATTGTTGCCATTTTTTGTTTTCGCCCGTCTTCTGCCATTAACCACATTTAAGGCAATTGTTGCCATTTTTTGTTTTCGTCCCTCTTCTGCCATTAATCACATATAAGGCAATTGTTGCCATTTTTGTTTTCGCCCAACTGCTGCCATTAATCACATATAAGGCAATTGTTGCCATTTTTATGACGCCCCCTGCTGCCGTTAATCACATATAAAGGCAATTATTTGCCATTTTTGTTTTCGCCCTCTGCTGCCATTAATCACCGCCAAAACCAGTTATTTGCTATTTTTTTGTTTCGCCCCTCTGCTGCCGTATTAACCACATAGGGCAATTGTTGCACCATTTTGTTTTTCGCCCTGCTGCCATTAGCATCACATATGGGCAATTGTTGCCATTTTTTTTTCGCCCCACTGCTGCCATTAATCACATATTAGGCAATTGTTGCCATTTTTTGTTTTCGCCCCACTGCTGCCATTAATCACATAAAAGGCAATTTTTGCCATTTTTTATTGTCGCCCCTCTGCTGCCATTAATCACATATAAGGCAATTGTTGCCATTTTTTGCTTTCGTCCTTCTGCTGCCGTTAATCTCATATAAGGCAATTGTTGCCATTTTTTGTTTTCGCCCTACTGCTGCCGTGTCATATAAGGCAATTGTTGCCATTTTTTGTTTTCGCCCCACTGCTGCCATTAATCACATATAAGGCAATTGTTGCCATTTTTTGTTTTCGTCCCACTGCTGCCATTAATCACATATAAGGCAATTGTTGCCATTTTTTGTTTTCACCCTTCTGCTGCCATTAATCACATATAAGGCAATTGTTGCCATTTTTTGTTTTCGTCCCACTGCTGCCATTAATCACATATAAGGCAATTGTTGCCATTTTTTGTTTTCGCCCCACTCCTGCCATTAATCACATATAAGGCAATTGTTGCCATTTTTCATTGTCGCCCCTCTGCTGCCATTAATCACATATAAGGCAATTGTTGCCATTTTTTGTTTTCGCCCCTCTGCTGCCATTAATGACATATAAGGCAATTGTTGCCTGTTTCTGCTTTAACCCCACTGCTGCCATTAATTACATATAAGGAAATTGTCGCCAATTTTATTGTCGCCCCTTTGCTGCCATTAATCACATATAAGGCAATTGTTGCCATTTTTTGTTTTCGTCCCTCTGCCACCTTTAATCGCATATAAGGCAATAATTGCCATTTTTTGTTTTCGCCCCACTGCTGCCATTAATCACATATAAGGCAGTTGTTGCCATTTTTTATTGTCGCCCCTCTGCTGCCATTATTCACATATAAGGCAATTGTTGCCATTTTTTAATGTCGCCCCTCTGTTGCCATTAATCACATATAAGGCAATTGTTGCCATTTTTTGTTTTCGCCTCTCTGCTGCCGTTAATCGTATATAAGGCAATTGTTGCCATGTTTTGTTTTCGCCCCACTGCTGCCATTAATCACATATAAGGCAATTGTTGCCATTTTTTGTTTTTGTCCCTCTTCTGCCATTAATCACATATAAGGCAATTGTTGCCATTTTTTGTTTTCGCCCCACTGCTGCCATTAATCACATATAAGGCAATTGTTGCCATTTTTTATTGTCGCCCCTCTGCTGCCATTATTCACATATAAGGCAATTGTTGCCATTTTTTATTGTCGCCCCTCTGCTGCCATTATTCACATATAAGGCAATTGTTGCCATTTTTTATTGTCGCCCCTCTGCTGCCATTAATCACATATAAGGCAATTGTTGCCATTTTTTGTTTTCGCCCCTCTGCTGCCATTAATCACATATAAGGCAATTGTTGCCATTTTTTGTTTTCGCCCCACTGCTGCCATTAATCACATATAAGCCAATTGTTGCCAATTTTTTGTTTTCGTCCCTCTGCCACCTTTAATCGCATATAAGGCAATTGTTGCCATTTTTTGTTTTCGCCCCACTGCTGCCATTATTCACATATAAGGCAATTGTTGCTATTTTTTGTTTTCGTCCCTCTGCTGCCATTAATCACATATAAGGCAATTGTTGCCATTTTTTGTTTTCGCCCCACTGCTGCCATTAATCACATATAAGGCAATTGCTGCCATTTTTTATTGTCGAATTACAAATAATATACAAGTAACATAAGTGATAAAAATAAGATATATAATAACTAGATGGGGAAAAGCTCAAACTACAGTTCATTTCAACATAGTGACAGTGCGAGAAGTAGTGTTTGCTGGGAGTGAATACACTGGTTTATTACAAGTTATTGATAATTTTTACAATGGTTGGGACTGGGCTGTTCTTATAGCGATCAGTTCGTGCACGTATGGGCTGGATGCGGTTGTGGTGTCGAACAGCAATTCTCGGGCTAGGGATCTCAGGTGGTAGTAGGAGCCGGTGTCGAGGATGGTGTCGAAGCTTCTTACGAAATTTGCAGATGAGGTCGTGGTGATGGTCAGTGAGAGTCGAAAGGGGCAGTGTGTTGAGCGCTTCTTGACATCAAGTATGTGTTTAATGATTCATTGTCGCCTGTTTCCTGTCTCTTGGCCTACATCACCTGTCTACTGTCTAATTGGCTACATCAATCAGCTGTCTTCTATCATAATGTTACCTTACATGTATCTTATTTCAGCTGAATGAGAAAGTGAAATGTGGGTAACAATGTCCGTAGACTTTCTCACCCACACCCTCCCGCCTGGTGATATTCGGTAATGGGCTCTCGTACTGTGAGCTATATAATCCTCCTTTTTATTTTGATGATTAATATAGCTTCTTGATCCACGTACACCCCCACACGATACAGCTGAGACAATAAATATCTTCCTCTAAGGAGAGTTGTTATGTTGAAGTTGTGAGATCTTGTTAAGGTTAGATACTCAAGCTTATTTCACCTTAATATTAATCAACGTAATATTAACCTAAACCTAACCTAAATTAACCTAACTTAATGATAACTTTAACGTAATTTAACATAAACGAAACCTAACCTAACATCTACCCCCCCCCCCAGCACCAGGCAATATTAGAGTGTTTAAACTTGACAGAATATATCAGTATGAATTCGTAAAATATTAAAAGTATTCCACTACCTTGAACCTGTAGTGAGGAGCGAGAATACACAGGATAATGAGACTTCTAATTGAAACCAAACAATCCGTGTGAACTGTCAAGCTAAAACTGACTTCCAGGTTACAAATTATATAGGAGGGATTATTCATCTGAACCCTTGCTGGCTAAGTGTTGCTGAGGAGGGGGGAAGGGGTCTCTCTCTCTCTCTCTCTCTCTCTCTCTCTCAGGATAAAATTAAATAAATGAATGTGTATTAGGTGAAGCTTTACTTCATCCGGATTGTGTTTTTATCACCACCACCAACAATATCATTATCATCACCCCTACCATCATCACCAACAACACAATCACTATCACCACCACAACTAATATCATCACCATCACACACACCACCACTACTACCACCATTACTAACCTTGTACTTTGATTCACACACCTGGAGATTAATATAACAAAATACCCACTAAATAACACAACCAGGTGACAGACGAATCAGAATGTGTTAACCCTCGTCTCAGCACCACCAGTAATAACCCGTGAAGCCTCAGACCCTCTGTTGGCTCAGGTCTCCTCCATCGTTCTCTAGTACTGCGTCAGAGGGCAGGGTACACAGAATGTCATCAGGTGAACTGTCTACCGTGTGTCCTCTCGCCTTACGCTCATATTTCGCGGATCCTCATATGATATTTCATATTTTGTTCGTCTGCCCACCAGTCCGTGCCAGATGAAGTGTATTTGATCTTTACGCTTGGATATTTCTTCACTAAGGTCATCACAGGTCAATAAAAGTCACCACAGGTCACTAAAAGACTCCACAAGTCGTTCGAGGTCACTTTAAGTCACTATAGAACACCAATAGTCACCACAGATCACTTAAAGTCACCATAAGTCACGAAAGGTAATTTCCTTTGACCTTTATAAAATATGGCACGAGACAAACAATATGATTTTCAGGTGACGTTAAATGTTCCCACATTAATAGTAAATTGCCTCAGTGGCCTACCATACATACATTCATTCATACATGTTTGTGTTAATTCAAGTATCCTCCAGACTAGATCACCTATTAATTTGTGTTTTTATTTTAATATACTAAATTACCATCAAAAAAGTATAGAAATTTTGTATTGTTTTGTTTAGTGTTTGATTAAATATGAAATTGTTTTAATTTATGTTATGTTATTCAATCCCGGAATGTGTATTTTATTTCTCTATTTAAAGATGTTATTGTCCTCTTGTATAATGATAACATGACAATAGTTTTAGTCTGTTATTCTCATTATTTTATTTTTCATGTTTGTCATTTTTTTTCTTCTTGGTAATGGAGGCAATTAATTATTATTCCCGTGTAAATATTTCAATCAAACACATCGCTAACATGAAGTCTGTTTGTCTGTGTGAAAATAAAACATTACCCTAGTTTTATATAAAATTGGCGTGTGATGTCTTAATAGGAATACATCTATCCATCTATACACCCACACACCCACACACCCACCTACCAATCCACTTACCTACCCACACACATCTACCCACACAGTCACTCTTGTTAGTCTTCCTCGTCGGTAAACAAGAGAAAACAACACAGCCACAATTATCACCTCTCCGTCCGCTGAGTTAAAACGACGTCGAGTGTCACAAAGCCAATTCCCTCCATCAAAGGCAACTGTGGTGGTGAATGTTCTAAAAAAAATCCTGTGAACACGATGAGTTTTCTAGCCAAGGTACATGTGTGTGTGTATAATGACGTGTGGCTAATTGAGGTAGAAGTGTGGATAATTGAGGAATAAATGTGGATAGTTAGGTATATGTTTGGATAATGAGGTATAAGTGTGGCTAATTGAGGTATAAGTGTGGATAATTGAGGAATAAATGTGGATAGTTAGGTATATGTTTGGATAATGAGGTATAAGTGTGGATAATTGAGGAATAAATGTGGATAGTTAGGTATATGTTTGGATAATGAGGTATAAGTGTGGATAATTAGGTATAAGTGTGGATAATCAGGTATGTGTGTGGATAATCAAGGTACACGAGTGGATAATCGAGTTACAAGCGTGGATAATCGAGGTCCAAGCGTGGATAATCGAGGCCCAAGCGTGGATAATCGAGGTCCAAGCGTGGATAATCGAGGTCCAAGCGTGGATAATCAAGGTCCAAGCATGGATAATCAAGGTACAAGAGTGGATAATCGAGTTACAAGCGTGGATAATCGAGGTCCAAGCGTGGATAATCGAGGTCCAAGCGTGGATAATCAAGGTCCAAGCATGGATAATCAAGGTACAAGAGTGGATAATCGAGTTACACGCGTGGATAATCGAGGTCCAAGCGTGGATAATCGAGGTCCAAGCGTGGATAATCGAGGACCAAGCGTGGATAATCAAGGTCCAAGCATGGATAATCAAGGTCCAAGCGTGGATAATCGAGGTACAAGGGTTGATCCAATAGCCTTAGGTGTTAATATCTATACAATATCCTATAGCATATCAACAGTTTCAAATTAAACGATATTAATTCACCTGCTGGCCATTAGAGTATAGATCCAGGTTAATTAATGATTCTAATTCCATTATAGCCATTATGCAATTTAACACCATATTTCAATTAGCCTCAGGTGGTATTAACATATTATGGCACGTGTTAAATTGTAGCTCATTAACTATATACAGGTACTCCATGTGTTTGAAGGGCTACCCCACATAAATTAAGAGCTGCTTCACATATATCAAGTCTTCAATGTTCGATCGCGTCACACTGAACACTACCAACCTTCTCAAATCTGACCCTAGGCAGGAATCGAACCAGGCACGTCGTAGTGAGAGAGACACACACACACACAGTAAACACAACAGTACTAGACTAATGTACACTATTCACCATTAAAACTTAAGTGTTATTTCAGTACTTTTTAATACTCTAGTTCACCCCTGTAATAAAACCCACTCTTTGTGGAATTGAGTTTACGGTTTTATGACCAACAACACCAACAAAATGATTATAGTTAAAAATATAAAATTGACTAAGAAGTTAAGTTAAAATAATATTAAAGTAAAAAAAAGTAGGATAATAAATGCTAGATAATGATTATATAAAGGGAGGGAAAGTGGCCAGAAGATAGGGAAGTAACAAGGTTAGGAAGTACTGTAGGTAGTTAAGAAGGTAGGGAGAAAGGTAGGCAGGGAGGAAAGTAACGAATAAGGGAGGAAAGTAGGAACAGAGAGGAGGAGGTAAGTACGGAGGGAGGGAGGGAGGGAGGGAGAGAGGGAGGGAGGGAGGGAGTCCATGGACCCACTCTCGTAGTCTAGCAAGTTGCTCCTCAAAGAGACATGTGATTTCCCTAAGGATGATGTGGGATATTTCACTAATACAAAATCCTACCTACGCTCTTGATTAGCTCCGCCCGCTCCTGAAATCCTTAAGATACGCCCCAGTGATATCCGACCCCAGCATAACCCCAGGGACATCTTAACCCCAGTGTATGATAACCCCACGACAGTTTGACCCCAGTATATCATAACCACACGACAGTTTGACCCCAGTATATCATAACCCCACGACAGTTTGACCCCAGTATATCATAACCCCACGACAGTTTGATCCCAGTATATCATAACCCCACGACAGTTTGACCCCAGTATATCATAACCCCACGACAGTTTGACCCCAGTATATCATAACCCCACGACAGTTTGACCCCAGTATATCATAACCCCACGACAGTTTGACCCCAGTATATCATAACCACACGACAGTTTGACCCTAGTATATCATAACCCCACGACAGTTTGACCCCAGTATATCATAACCCCACGACAGCCTGACCCCATTATATCATAACCCCACGACAGCCTGACTACAGTGTATGATAACCCCACGACAGTTTGAC
>NW_024732526.1:0-7023 GCF_018991925.1 Homarus americanus
GGAATGGTGTGTTGGGTTAATCTACAGTTCGTCATCTTTTAAGCGGTCCCTACCTGGAGCTGGCGGACGCTCGCCCCACAAGGGGTCACAGCTCAAGGTTGAAGAAGCCGCAAGTCCAGAAAAGTGTGAGGACAAACTTTATCAGAGTGAGAGTTGTAAACTCTTGGAACAATCTACCAGAGTGTGTTGTGACGGCACCGAGTGTGAGCTCTTTCAGGTACATTTCAGGTACATTCTGGGGCCAGTACATGTCCAGTACTTGCCAACAGTGCGTAACAGAGACGTGACCGATCGCCCAAGCGGCTAACGAGCCGATCAGTAGTGAAGAGGATAAACGTGAAAGTAACGTAATCTAGAGCTCTTCATTACATAATTTATTTTCACTTTATTCTGCAATTGCAAGTAATATTAACAATTTAGTGTTAATCTACTATGTTATCCGAAGCTGGAGAAGTAATAGTTATTACCACGTAAAACACATTGATAACGTAGATATGTTAACATGAAATTAAATGTTAAAAACCATCAGCGGGATTTTGTTGTTATTTCCTCCCCCTGTGCGACTCGACCAATCACGAGCTTCTGCCATCCGCCAACCACTCCTCAATGCGCGACTCGACCAATCACGAACTTCCCTAGACTTGGTGTCAATTTTCAAGCTATGAGTCAATATACTGATGCGTCTAACAAATATTATCCTTTGAGGATTTAATGTGAAAAAATCCTTGAGAAAAAAAATAAAAATATTAAGAATCATTGAGGATTTAACTAAGAATTAAGAGTTAATTATCCTTGAGAATCCACCTTTGTGCCGTAGTTTAAGTGAGTCTGACACAAGGATCGTAACGTTATCAACAAGGAACATTATAGTATAGGAAGGTTCTGATGGTCCGTCTTTGTGTCGTAGTTTAAGAGGGGTGTTGGTGGACCTAGGTGTTGTGGCGGCCAGACAACACCACGGTGACCACACAAAGATGATGACTCAGACAGGGAAATGTGACGGGACTTTCCCCCTTTACCTCTCTCTCTCTACCTACCACATCGTCTCTCTCTCTCTCTCTCTCTACCTGTCTTTGTTCCATTGTCTCTCATTACCTGCCTCTTCACCCTTTTCTCTCTACCCAACTCCTCTCTTTCCCTATATATACTGTCAATGAACATGATGCATTTCTTTGTGTACAAACCTCTGTCCTGCATGGCAGTGAACAGTGACATCACCCACATGAATCTATATATATATATATATATATATATATATATATATATATATATATATATATATATATATATATATATATATATATATATATCAGATTCATGTTAATAAATATGATGTATTTCTTTGTGTATGAACCTCTGTCCTGCGTGGCAGTGATACCACGCCTCAGTGTCAAGACCTGACTGAATTACTCACAATAGGCAAACTGTACTCCAAGCTTTGTCAATAAATTTGTTAAACTAAAACTCTTTCTCTGTACCTACCTCTTCACCCCTTTGTCTCTCCCTCTCTCTCTGTCTCTCTATTCATTTGTCTCATTACCTGCCGCCACTCACTCTATCTCTCCTCGTCTGTCTCTCACTAACTACCTCTCCACTCCTTTGTGTCTCACTGCCTACCTCCTCGTCTCTTTGTCTCACATTACCTACCATCCTTTTGTCTCTCACTTCTTACCATCCTTATCTCTGTCTCCCACTTCTATCTCACCCTCTCTCCATCCTTCTCTCTTACCTCCCAACTCTAACTTCTTTCTCTCCGTCTCTCACTTCTTCTCCCTACATCCTCCTATCTCTCACTTTTGTTTAATTTTAAAATGAGAGATTAATGAAACACACACACAGCCTGCAGAATCATGATCGGCGCAGACTACTCGGGCTACATCAACACTCTCTCCACCTTGGAAATGCCATCCCTCAGTGACCTCCACCACCACGCACTAGCAGGGTTTGGTAGAGGACTACTTCACCATCCTCGTCATCGCCACCTACTGCCACCTGCAGTCCCACGCCCACCTCGCGCAGTCCGCCACTACAACGAAATTCAGCCCATAAGAGCCCGCACCGATAGATATAAGAACAGCACCATCCCATCTATTGTTAAAATAATAAACAACTCCTGATCTATGTACTGTACAGCCCTGTAAATGTATTGAACGCATATTATATCACTATGTCTAAATCACCTGTAAGTTTATATATTTTGAGCCACCGGCTGCAACTCTATTAATAAACCGTTTATTATTATTATTATTACTATTATTAAATAAACTACACACACACTGCAACACACACACACACACACACACACACACACATACACACACACACACACACACTACCCCACGACACACACACTACATACACACACACACACACACACACACAGACACACACACACACACACACACACTACACACCCACACACACACACACACACACACATTATTCCCCAGTTAGTCAGAGTTACCCCACTTCTCATTCACTTAAAATCCAGTTCCTGTGTGAATAGCAGCGAAGCCTGTGTGTGTGTGTGTGTAGTTTATTTGTGTATGTGTGTGTGTGTGTGTGTGTGTAACTATGCATATGCGTGTAGGTATGAAGTGTGGTTGTATCTGTGTCTGTGTGTGTCAGTGTATCTGTGTGTGTAACTATACATGTGCGTGTAGGTATGAATTATGCGTGTGTATCTCTGTGTGTAAGTCAATATGTGTGTGTAAGTCAGCCTTGTGTGTGTAAGTCAATATGTGTGTGTGTAAGTCAATATGTGTGTGTAACTATGTAAGTGCGTGTATAGGCTTGAACTGCGTGTGTGTCCGAGTAACTATGCATGTGAGTGTAGGTATGAGTTGAGTGCACAGTATGTAGTATGTACGAGTATTCATATGTATGTAGGAATGAATATCCATGGAAGTACAAGTCCAGATGTACAGTATAAGTATGTCTGTATAAATATATGAATATGTATGAGGTTTATTAATGAACTTACAGGGAATTCCGCCCTAACGACAATATATACCTGGTGTTTATTGACAAGTGGAGGGGAGTGGAGTGGAGTGGAGGGAGGGAGGAGGGAGTGGAGGTGGAGGGAGGAGTGGGTGGAGTGGAGTGGAGGAGGAGTGGAGTGGAGTGGAGGAGGAGGAGGAGGGAGGAGGGTGGTGGAGTGGAGGGAGGTGGAGGAGTAGAGGAGGGAGTAGAGGGAGGAGGGAGGAGGGGAGTGGAGGTTCTCTAGGGTACAGGAGAGCTGATAGTGATATAAAGTATTTAACATCATCGTGCGCGCGTGTGTGTGTGTGTGTGTGTGTAATTAAACAGATATTAGTAGTCATAGTCATGCTGGTAACATACATAATAAATAAATAAATAAATAAATAATATCCAATAAATAAATAAATAAATAAATAATATCCAATAAATAAATAATAAATAAATAAATAAATTTCTAATAAATAAATAACATCTAATAAATACAAATAAATAAATAAATAATACTCTAATAAATAAATAAATAATAAATGATATCTACTAAATATGGCGGTGGTCATTAGTTGGTGTATTTCATTAAGCACATGAGCGGCCAGGACCGTGAAGCTCTCCGGTAATTGTGTCTTAATGCTGCACTAGATAACACATTATGCAAATTTAGAGATAATAAATTATATGTGTATATGTATGTATTTATGTATGTATGTTTTGTATTGTACAGTATTTTTGTATGTATGTATGTATGTATGTATGTATGTAAGGTGTACCAATTATACACCATATTTATTTCTGTGTTTCGGATTATACTCCATGCTGTGTAAATATTATAACATACAGTATATAATTAGGGTAAGACCATTTTGGGTTAGGTTAGGTTAGTTTAGTTCAGGTCAGGCTAGGTATGGTTAGGTTAGGTTAGGTTAGGTATGGTTAGGTTAGGTTATGTTAGGTTTGGTTAGTTCAGGTCAGGCTAGGTATGGTTAGGTTAGGTTAGGTAGGGTTAGGTCATGTTAGGTTAGTTCAGGTTAGGCTAGGTATGGTTAGGTTAGGTTAGGTTATGTTAGGTATGGTTAGGTTAGGTTAGGTTAGGCTAGGTTAGGTTAGGTTAGGTATGGTTAGGCTAGGTTAGGTTAGGCTAGGTTAGGTTAGGTCAGGCTAGGCATGGTTAGGGGTTAGGTATGGTTAGGTCATGTTAGGTTAGTTCAGGCTAGGTATGGTTAGGTTAGGTTAGGGTTAGGGCTAGGGGTTAGGTTAGTTCAGGCTGTGTTAGTTCAGGTCAGCTAGGTATGTGTTAGGTTAGGTTAGGTCATGTTGCTAGGTTAGTTCAGGTCAAAGCTAGTATGGTTAGGTTAGGTTAGGTTAGGTATGGTTAGGGTCATATGTTAGGTTAGTTCAGGCCAGGCTAGGTATGGTTAGGGTTAGGTTAGTCATGTTAGGTTAGGTTAGTTCAGGTCAGGCTAGGTATGGTTAGGTTAGGTTAGGTCATGTTAGGGTTAGGTTAGTTCAGGTCAGGCTAGGGTATGGTTAGGTTAGGTATGGCTAGGGGTCATGTTAGGTTAGTTTCAGGTCAGGCTAGGTATGGTTAGGTTAGGTTAGGTCATGTTAGGTTAGGTTAGGTTCAGGTCAGGCTAGGTATGGTTAGGGTTAGGTTAGGTTATATGGTTATCATGTTAGGGTTAGTTCAGGTTAGGTTAGGTATGGTTAGGTTAGGTATGGTTAGGTTAGGTATGGTTAGGTTAGTTCAGGTCAGACTAGGTATGGTTAGGTTAGGTATGGTTAGGTTAGGTCATGTTAGGTTAGTTCAGGTCAGGCTAGGTATGGTTAGGTTAGGTTAGGTATGGTTAGGTTAGGTCATGTTAGGTTAGTTCAGGTCAGGCTAGGTGCGGGCCTAAGAAGAAGAAGTTAGGTCATGTTAGGTTAGTTCAGGTCAGGCTAGGTATGGTTAGGTTAGGTTAGGTATGGTTAGGTTAGGTCATGTTAGGTTAGTTCAGGTCAGGCTAGGTATGGTTAGGTTAGGTTAGGTATGGTTAGGTTAGGTCATGTTAGGTTAGGTTAGTTCAGGTCAGGCTAGGTACGGTTAGGTTAGATTATTGTAAGGACATTTAATCATTAGGTGAAATAAACTAGGGTGTCTAATCTTCAGGTGACCCAATACATAGCTGGAACTTTCTGCGTAATAAACTTTCACCTTCAACACCTACGACCATATATAACCCCCCCCTCACATACCCATAAATCCACCAATTCGGGTCATGTGGCGGATTAAATACTTACAGCTGGATTAACCTTGATAAATCCCGGCTGTAGATTAATTGACCCTGGACTAAATCCCATTGAAGTCTTGTTGTGGTTTTTGAGTTAGTACCGGCAGTGTGCAGATCAGGGGGGGGGGATCTGTCTATCTGTCATATTCCAACCTGTCTATGATATGTGATGCCTGCAGACCCACGAGACAGACATCATGCATGGGTTCAGGATGTGTGTGTGTGTGTGTGTGTGTAGTAATAATAATAATAATAATAATAATAATAATAATAATAATAATAATAAACGGTTTATTAATAGAGTTGCAGCCGGTGGCTGAAAATATACACTTACATTTGATTTAGACATAATGATATAATATGCGTTGAATACATTTACAGGGCTGTGCAGTACATAAATCAGGAATTGTTTATTATTTTAACAATAGATGGGATGGTGCTGTTCTTATATCTATCGGTGCGGGCTCTTATGGGCTGAATTTCGTTGTAGTGGCGGACTGAGCGAGGTGGGCGTGGGATTGCAGGTGGCAGGAGGTGGCGATGATGAGGGTGGTGCATTAGTTGGCTGCCAAACCTTTCCAGTGCTTGGTGGTGGAGGTCACTGAGGGATGGCATTTCCAGTGTGTGTGTGTGTGTGTGTGTGTGTGTTTAAGAGATAGAGGAGATAGGTAGAGAGGAGGGAAAGAGGGAGAGTAAGAGGAAAGGAATGGAAGGAAGGAAGGATGGGAAGGAAGGATGGAAGTAGGAAGAGAGGATGGAAAAGTAGGAAGAATAGGAGGAATGAAGGGAGAGTGAGACGAAAGAAAGGAAGAAAAAAAAGGAGGAAGGAAAGATGGAATGATTAGAAGAAGAGAGAGAAAAGGAAAAGAGGAAAAGAGGAGGAAAGGAGAAGAGCAAGAGACGAAGACACACACACACACACACACACACGGGAGAGTTCACACAGCCTCACGCCACTACCCCTGGGAATTACTGTCTATCTATCTAATAATGTTTCTGAGGTTGTCTATCTATCTATCTATCTATCTATCTATCTAGAGAGAGAGAGAGAGAGAGGTACACCTGTTCTCTCTCACTCCACCCTCACCCCATTATCTAAACCACACCATAAAACATTAAAAAAAAAATAAAAAACTTGACTGATTTAAAATTTTCTTATTAAAACTATTATTTCTCTTTTCAGGGTCGTCTGTCCGTTCGTTTGTCTGTCTGTCTGTTAATATCTATGACATTATTGTTATTTTTATTGTTATTAATGTTATTGTTGTTATTATTCTTGTTATCATTATTGTTATTAGTAGTAGTAGTATTGTGATTGTTATTATCATCATTGCTATTAATATTGTTATTGTAGTTGTTATTATTGTTGTTATTACTATTATTATTGTTATTATTATTATATTGACTTGCCCTAAACACCATACTTAACAGCCTCTCTCTCTCTCTCTCTCTCTCTCTCTCTCTCTCGTCACAGGAGGGATATTTCCGAGGCTGAATCACACACAACACGCCACACCACACCACCGGCTACTGGCTACTGTGAACTAGTTAAGTAATGCTCCTTGTTTGAGGTGTGGGGCAGTTTCTGGGTAATGCTACTGTCACGCCACACACTCACACACACAGGCACGCACGCAGACACACACACACACACACACAAAGCAAGCAAGCAAATACACACAAAACACACACAAGCAAGCAAATACACACAAAAACACACACAAACAAGCAAATACACACAAAAACACACACACGCAAGCAAATAAACACACAAACACAC
>NW_024732527.1:0-16421 GCF_018991925.1 Homarus americanus
GTAGTGTGGTGGTGGGTGGCTGTATTAATATGGGTGGAGGGGTGGTGGGTGGCTGTATTAATTTGGGTGGTGGAGTGGTGGTGGGCGGCTGTATTGATACGGATGGTAGAGTGGTGGGTTGGTGTGTTGACGTGGGTGTTTTGCTGTATTGACATGGGTGGTAGAGTGGTGGGTGATTTTTGATATAGGTGGTAGGGTGGTGGGTGACTATTAATATGGGTGGTTGCGTGATGGGTGCCTGTATTGAGTCATTGTAATAGCGAGTTACGCAACACCTGAGTAATTATCTTGTGAATAATTATGCAAAGTAAACCAAAAAGGAGTTAGATTGTATAGTTTGTGTTGCGGGAAAAAAGGAAAACATTAATTGGGTAAAGGTTAAGAACAATTTATGAAAATACGAGTTTAGGAAGGTGTAAATTAAACCTTGGGCAGTGTCTTATTAAATACATATTGTTTTATTGATCATATACAGAAAAAATAATGACTAACATGAAAAAAATTAAAAAAGTTTGTGTATGTGTGTGTGCGTGCGTGCGTGTCCCCGCGCGTATGTATGTGTACGCGGTCGTGCGTGCGTATTTTTTGTGTACCAGGTGTAAAAAACAATTAATATTGTTAGCATCAAACGATGTCTGGTTGTTTTCATTATACAAAGAGTGAAAATATAGTGTTACCATGTGTCGGAGTTGAACATTATAGCACAGGTGACCTCAGGTGTGTGTCTCGGGACCCACAGATTAGGGAAATTTATTGCCTCGTACTATTTTGTGTGGTCAGGGTACAGCTTGATGCTTGAGTCACGTCGCTAGCCCAAAATAGCTGTTGTGTCTTGTGTGCTGTTATTAACGTGTCTCTTTCCCTTGAGTACTTCTAATAAGACCTGGTTGAACACACACACACACACACACACACGCACACACACACACTCACACACACACACACTCACACACACACACTTTCACGAGTTTGTCAACTTGATTATAAGTTTCTCCACCAGTCACCTCTTGTGGGAGTTGTTTGTTGTACTCGAGATGTACTCTTGTTCTGTACTCATTTTTTATTTTATTTATCCAACTATACGCACTCTCTTTTATTTACTTTTATTTATTGAGCAACACGAGAAATTTATCCAGAAAGAAAGAGTTCCACATACCTTACTGACAGTAGAGAGAGATCCACATACCTTACTGACAGTAGAGAGAGATCCACATACCTTACTGACAGTATAAGGAGATCCACATACCTTACTGACAGTAGAGAGAGATCCACATACCTTACTGACAGTACAAGGAGATCCACATACCTTACTGACAGTACAAGGAGATCCACATACCTTACTGACAGTACAAGGAGACCCACATACCTTACTGACAGTACAAGGAGACTCACATACCTTACTGACAGTACAAGGAGACTCACATACCTTACTGACAGTATAGAGAGACCCACATACCTTACTGACAGTACAAGGAGACCCACATACCTTACTGACAGTACAAGGAGACCCACATACCTTACTGACAGTAGAGAGAGACCCACATACCTTACTGACAGTAGAGAGAGATCCACATGCCTTACTGACAGTACAAGGAGACCACATACCTTACTGACAGTACAAGGAGATCCACATACCTTACTGACAGTAGAGAGAGATCCACATACCTTACTGACAGTAGAGAGAGATCCACATACCTTACTGACAGTACAAGGAGATCCACATACCTTACTGACAGTACAAGGAGATCCACATACCTTACTGACAGTAGAGAGAGATCCACATACCTTACTGACAGTACAAGGAGATCCACATACCTTACTGACAGTATAAGGAGATCCACATACCTTACTGACAGTAGAGAGAGATCCACATACCTTACTGACAGTAGAGAGAGATCCACATACCTTACTGACAGTAGAGAGAGATCCACATACCTTACTGACAGTAGAGAGAGATCCACATACCTTACTGACAGTACAAGGAGATCCACATACCTTACTGACAGTACAAGGAGATCCACATACCTTACTGACAGTACAAGGAGACCCACATACCTTACTGACAGTACAAGGAGACTCACATACCTTACTGACAGTACAAGGAGACTCACATACCTTACTGACAGTATAGAGAGACCCACATACCTTACTGACAGTACAAGGAGACCCACATACCTTACTGACAGTACAAGGAGATCCACATACCTTACTGACAGTAGAGAGAGATCCACATACCTTACTGACAGTAGAGAGAGATCCACATACCTTACTGACAGTACAAGGAGATCCACATACCTTACTGACAGTAGAAATTCTCTGATTCATAATTAAAAAAAAAAACGAGCGACAGATTCAAAACACTTGCACTGACCGCGGGAGGAACATCACCACAAGAACAACACCAAGGAACAAATACTCTTGACGACTTAATTCAATACAACTTTATATACAGTACAGTTATCATTCAATTGATACGGAATAAATATAAATACAATTACCTAAGTAGTACGCATGAGACTGTATATATACATTAGGCGCTGATGTTATTATAAAAAAAACTTGCTTAACGTAATTCATATTCACAATATTTCTGGAACACTTTCTGGATAATTTTCATCTGATCAATAATTATGTGATGAATTCTTATACTTGTTTGGTCTGCTTGACGATAGATAAGTTTTGTTTTGAGTGTGTTATGTTTAAGTACTTAGCTAAGTATATATATATATATATATATATATATATATATATATATATATATATATATATATATATATATATATATATATATATATATATATATATATTTCATGTAAATCCACAATGAAAACGTGGATAAGATAAATCTTGATAAAATCACACGGGAAAATGGGAACAACGGCGCACCTTAGCTTTCGTCTTTATTCAAGACATCTTCAGAGGCAACTGAAGATGTCTTGAATAAAGACGAAAGCTAAGGTGCTCCGTTGTTCCCATTTTCCCGTGTGATTTTATCAAGATATATATATATATATATATATATATATATATATATATATATATATATATATATATATATATATATATATATATATATATATATATATATATATATATATATATATATATTTATATATATATATAGTCATCGTCAGAAACTTATTTTAAAGTATTGTTCATACTTGGCCCAGCATTGTCTGAGGAAAAAACCAAAAACAACATTCGTCTTGTCATGACATACAACTCTACCATATTTCTTCAAAATATTTCAAACCGCAGCACAGTCACAGAGAAGACAGCAATAAAAACAGAACCTAACAGACTGAGTGACAGACAGATAGACGGACGGACAAAGCCACACCACAATACTTCGTCTGGAAGGGGAAAAAAACACATTTGAGTGGTGACGATGGCGGCGGTGGGTGGGTGGGTGGGTAATAATAATAATAATAATAATAATAATAATAATAATAATAATAATAATAATAATAATAATGTTTATTTACAAAAATTTTCATACAGGGTTACAATTGGATAAGCATGTATAAACTACGCAGGTATACAGTTCATTATACAGTAAATATACACGATGTAAGTATACGGTGCTCCTAGGCTTTGGGAGTATACAGTTTCCAATGTGGCTAGACAGTGCAGGTACACAACACTAGTAAATAATAAGGCAATTTGACCGAGGATAGCCGACAAAACTATCATATTTAGGAGAGTCGTTTTCTTAAGGTTACGGTTGGTCTCTAATCAGTAACAACAGGTCTACTGGAGTAATAGTGACAGGTTTTTGTTTTTAATTCAACAAGCATTATATTGCGCTTGGGTCCACACACCACAGGAGTCTCCCAGAACAGGACATCGGACACCTTCTAAATTGTATACACGCTAAATCAACTGGTCTCGTGTTAGGTGACTATTGTAGGTGTGTTATCAAGCGTGTGGTAGTGGGAGAGGAAAGGAGGGAGGTGAGGGAGTTATGGAGGGAGGTGAGGGAGTTTTTGGGGGAGGGGGAGTTATGGATGGAGGTGGGGAGTTATGGAGGGAGGTGAGGGAGTTATAGGGGGAGGTGGGGAGTTATGGTGGGAGGTGGGGGGTTATGGAGGGAGGTGAGGGTTATGGGGGAGGTGAGGGGTTATGGTGGGAGGGTGTGGAGTTATAGTGCAGGGAGGTGGGAGTTATGGTGGGAGGTGGGGAGTTATGGTGGGGAGGTGGGGAGTTATGTGGAGGAGGTGGGGAGTTATGAAGGGAGGTGAGGGAGTTCTGGAGGAGGTGGGGGAGTTCTGGAAGTGGGGGAGTTCTGGAGGGAGGTGAAAAGGAGTTCTGGAGGGAGGGTGGGGAGTTCTGGAGGGAAGTGAGGGAGTTCTGGAGGAGGTGGGGAGTTCTGGAGGAGGGGTGAGGAGTTCTGGAGGGAGGTGAGGGAGTTCTGGAGGAGGTGGGGAGTTCTGGAGGAGGTGGGGGTTCTGGAGGGAGGTGGGGGTTATGGAGGAGGTGGGGAGTTATGTGGAGGGAGGTGGGGAGTTGGAGGAGGGTGGGGAGTTATGTGGAGGTGGGGAGTTATGGAGGGAGGGGGGTTATGGAGGAGGGGGTTATGGAGGGAGGGGGTTATGGAGGAGGGGAGTTGTGGAGGAGGGGGAGTTATGGAGGTTATGGAGGAGGGAGTTATGGAGGGAGGGAGTTATGGGAAGGGGTTATGGGGAAGATGAGTTATGGAGGAGGGAGTTATGGAAGGGGGAGTTATGAGGGAGCAAGGGGGTTATGGAGGCAAGGGGTTATGGGAAGGGGGGAGTTATGGGAAGGGGAGTTATGGGAAGGGGTTATGGAGGGAAGGGGGAGTTATGGGGAAGGGGAGTTATGAAGGGGGAGTTATGTGGGGAAGGAGTTATGGGGAAGGGTTATGGGAAGGGGAGTTATGGGGGAAGGGGAGTTGTGGAAGGGGAGTTAAGGGAGGAAGAGGAGTTATGGGAGGAAGGGGAATTATGGGGGGAAGGGGAGTTTATGGGGAGAAGGGGAGTTAAGGGAGGAAGAGGAGTTATGGGAGGAAGGGGAATTATGGGGGGAAGGGGAGTTTATGGGGAGAAGGGGAGTTATGGGTGGAGGGGGAGTTATGGAGGGAGGGGGGGAGTTATGGAGGGAGGGGGAGTTATGGAGGGAGGGGGAGTTATGGAGGGAGGGGGAATTATGGAGGGAGGAGGGAAATATGGAGGGAGGGGGAAGGGCTGATATTTTTAATCGGTGCCGGAATTGTTAGTCAGGTTATGTGTCTTAAGTGTCCGTGAGAATATAAGGTTAAACCCTACGGACATCTCGCCAAAACGGACACATCGAGAATACGGAAACACCTTGATAAAACGAACGCCTTTATAAACCGGACATCTCTCTAAGAAAGTCACTCGACCGCTCGTACGTCATAAAGCTGCTTTCTTTTGTGGTTGATCAAGAAGATGCAAGAAACTTTTGAACTATTCTCATCAAACATTCATACCAACTTCTTCAACTTTGAGTAAATTATTCTGGTGAATAAGTGAATATTAATTTATGGTGTGTTTGGTGGGACGTCAGAGTGGCTGTAGGTTGTATATATTACAGGGATTCCTCGGGTTACGTAACACTGAACGTACGCAAACTCGATATTACGTACAAGTCACATTGAAAATATTTTTAAAATACCCGAGATGCTTAGATTTTCTATGTAGGGTTACAGATGGACAAATTCAGGTACTACTTGTGGTCACATAGCATCGCGACCCTTCACAGCTGTCATCCCTTGAAAATGGCAAGTCAACACTAAGAATTAAGTTATTGTTAATGTTCAATTATTAATTTATTATCAATTAATACAGTTTATTTTATTTCAATTCAGCACAGAAAATAATATAATACGCTTCACTGCAGTTATTTACGTCTTAGAGATCGCTTACCTTACGCTAGGTATTGTGTATACAGTATTATATTCATAAGGTAGGTTATCCACTAAGGTTACTGGGTAAAATCTTATTATGGTAAAATTCGAGTTACTTTATGGTTCCAGGAACGTAATATACTGTAGGTCGAGAAGTGTCTGTATATGAGAGAGAGAGAGAGAGAGAGAGAGAGAGAGAGAGAGAGAGAGAGAGAGAGTCCCCCGATGTTCACAAGCCTTACAAACATATCCCGTTGTCTTGCCCCAGATTACAGCAGGAGAAGCCACCCCATAATGAACCAGCTGAATGGTAGTGGTCTCGGCGGGCCAGCTGACTGCCCTCGCTCGCCCGTATCTTTCCGCAATCGGCAGTATCTGTTATCTACTGCATGGCGACTCCAGGCACCCTCCGCTTATATACACGCGTGCCACCCTCCCAAGTGCCTCTCGCTCACTAGACTGGTTTCTACCGAGGCAATAGAGAACAATTTCTATGGATTCATCCCATTTTTTCTCCCTAAACTTCTTCGGCAACACATAAGAAATACTGAGCGCCCTCAGGCAATCTGGGACCTATCATATAAGAATCGTATAGCCCTCAACAGCTAACACTCAAGAATCGTATAGCCCTCAACAGCTAACACTCAAGAATCGTATAGCCCTCAACAGCTAACACTCAAGAATCGTATAGCCCTCAACAGCTAACACTCAAGAATCGTATAGCCCTCAACAGCTAACACTCAAGAATCGTATAGCCCTCAACAGCTAACACATAAGAATCGTATAGTCCTCTACAGCTAACACGTAAGAATCGTATAGCCCTCAACAGCTAACACATAAGAATCGTATAGCCCTCAACAGCTAACACTCAAGAATCGTATAGCCCTCAACAGCTAACACATAAGAATCGTATAGCCCTCAACAGCTAACACGTAAGAATCGTATAGCCCTCAACAGCTAACACATAAGAATCGTATAGCCCTCAACAGCTAACACGTAAGAATCGTATAGCCCTCAACAGCTAACACCTTAAGAATCGTATAGCCCCTCAACAGCTAACATATAAGAATTGTATAGCCCTCAACAGCTAACACATAAGAATCGTATAGCCCTCAACAGCTAACATATAAGAATTGTATAGCCCTCAACAGCAAACACAAAATAATCGTATAGCCCTCAACAGCTAACACATAAGAATCGCATAGCCCTCAACAGCTAACATATAAGAATTGTATAGCCCTCAACAGCTAACACATAAGAATCGTATAGCCCTCAACAGCTAACACATAAGAATCATATAGACCTCAACAGCTAACACATAAGAATCGTATAGCCCTCAACAGCTAACACATAAGAATCGTATAGCCCTCAACAGCTAACATATAAGAATTGTATAGCCCTCAACAGCAAACACAAAATAATCGTATAGACCTCAACAGCTAACATATAAGAAACAAAGTCTTCACACTCTCAGACTGTTTCTTATATAAGTCGAGAAACAATTTATTTTTTTCGTCGTTCACTCCCGTCCTCTTGCCCTGTTTCCCCCCAGAGAAGAGAAGGCGATTTCCTCCACAATTCAATAATCTTCCTACAGTGTAACAGGGTATAAGCTATGGTACTTCTTATAGGTGGTTCTGCTCTGGGTGTGTTGGCTGACCTAGTGTATAACTGTTGTATGTAAAAAAAAAAAATAAATAAATAAATAAAAAAATAAAAAAATATCCTGATTAGATATGGTAAGGGCCAGTCTTGGTTTTGTGTTATCCTTCTCCTCCTCTTTATCTAATCGTCTTTATTCATTGGTCCTTTATCATCTTCGTTTGCTTGATGGATGTTCCTTTCTGTCCCGTGTTTAAGTTCACGATTTACTTTTTGTTTCCTGACCTAATTTGTACTTCTACGAATCTACCATCTTGTAACATGAGTTTTGAAATGAAACTTATTATCTCGTGTTAATGTTACCTCTGAAGCAATGCAACGTGGTCAGTTATGGTCCAGTTTTCTTAGTGCCAGAGTCACTTAATATTCGGAAGGAAAAGAAACCACAGTGTAGACTAGACCATTAATCTGTGTCTCCTTAAGCATTTGCCATCTTAATTCATCACTGTTTTGCTACACCTCTTTCGCACTACCTTACATTGTGTCTACTGGATAACAACTGTATATCATCATCCCATTAACCCCAGTGTTGTTTTAGTTAATTTGTACAGTCCCTGAAATACTCTCAGGGGACTCGATCGATCATGGCTAAAGTCCGAGTTAAGAAGTCATGAATCTTAGAGACATGGTCGCGTAAATCGGCGTTCCTCGTGCCCCTTAACGTATGTCTAACGTGGTGTGGTCTGAAATGCGTAGTCAATATATATATATATATATATATATATATATATATATATATATATATATATATATATATATATATATATATATATATATATATATATATATATATATATATATACAAAATATAAGCGATAAATATTTATTTTTACGCGATATGAAATATTTTGTGGATATTGTATTCATAATGAGTTACTTCAAATATTAAAATAAATATTTCAACAGACGATGGTGGCCATTAAGAAGGTTATTTACCTACCCTACCTGAGACGTGTTTAGGTTGTTCCATGGGCCAGAATTGTTTATAGAAATTAATGTCGTCGAGTGTACGGACAGAATTAATATGTGTATATAAACTGAACTACTTCAAACACAAATTTATTGATATCGCATGCAAAATGTTAACTGCATTTTAAAGTAATTTGTTTTCTTGTACATAAATATTTACCATGTCAATAACAGAAATTTCACCATAAAACAATGATGGCTTCGTTTAAACACTATATATTATTTCTCGGGCACAATATAAACGCCAATTATAAAAGAGTATGAAATTAGTCTGCCTTAAAATACATTCTAAACAGATTAAATAATGTGTAGGTCAGTAATAACTAGAATAGTTCACTATTTTACCTCTCCATATAACACGCCTTCACACTAAACCTATCCCTACAGCCCACGACACCCAACCCGTTCCTCTCAGCCCACGACACCCAATCTGCCACTCAGACTCTACGACATCCAACCTGTCGAGCTGATGGAGGGGGGGAGGAGGCATCAGCTTGATACCCAACCATTCCACTGATACACTTCTGAATCCTTATTTACCGAATCTTATCTCAAATCAGTAGCAATGTTTTCAGAACCTTCGCCTTTCGCCCTTTCTATCACACGTCATACACGGCCGATCACCCTAACAGTCACTCAACTACAAGAACACAAGATGGTATCCTCCATCACTCAAACCTTTTTTTTGGCTAAGAGTTTTTCTTTCGTTGTAATACTTTGCTGCTTATTTATCTCTACTGACTACAAGCCGATTTGTATCCAGGAAAATATATGTTTCACCACCTTAAATAAAAGCAGGAGAAGATACTCATTACTGAGGATATCTTAAACGTTTATTTCTTGCATTGCTATATTCAATACACCACCTCCGCCGTCACGTAGTCGTCCTCCTTAAACAACAGCCCTACTTCACAACCTCCAGTTCCTGATCGTGTAATAAAACTCCACATACAACTGTTACACGTGAACATATTCCTCTTAGAAAATCTTCATACTGCACACAATATTAAAGTTTCACATTCTACTTGGACCTTAACCCGACTCGAGATAACAAAACTGCATATTTCAAATAGACTAGTATCTTAACACGCACTTCATTTCACTTCACAATTCACCACACGCTCTCACCTTACATGCACCCTATAGTTCTACTGCCCGGCTGACAAAAAACATCTTTATCTCTCTATCCCCCCCCCCCCATAAAAATAAAAAAATATTGCTTTGTTCTAACCAGCCATGACAAGCGCACATTTCCGAGTGAGTTTACAGGCGCACATTATCCTTCCAGCCTCCCCCTCCCCCTCTTTTACTGCTCTTCTCAACCCTCACTAATAACGCTCGTCTAAAAATGTCTCCACCGCATCTCTGTATTCTCTTTTGCAGCCGAAAAGTTACTAAAACTGTTATGTAAATTATGTATTCTTTTTCCTTTTATTTTTCTGTATTGTCTTGAATATTTCTCCCAACATTTCTTTTCTCTCACTAGTATTTGTCTTGTTCTTAAATCTTTATGCTGTCGACCCCTGCATGTAACCCTATTACAGTGTAAGAGTGAGTGATTGTGTGTGTGTGTGTGTGTGTGAGTGTGTAATAATAATAATAATAATAATAATAATAATAATAATAATAATAATAATAATAATAATAATAATAATAATAATAATAATAATAATAATAATAATAATAATAATAAACGGTTTATTAATAGAGTTGCAGCCGGCGGCTGAAAATATACAAACTTACATGTGATTTAGACAGAATAATATACATTCAATACATTTACAGGGCTGTACAGTACATAAATCAGGAGCTGTTTATTATTTTAACAATAAATATTAACAGATAAGGTCTTAAACATTTTATTTTTTACATTAAACTTTAGGTAAACATTATAAACATTATTCGATCTCAACACATATTTTTCCTCTATTTTTGTTGTTGAAGTGTTGTGTTTCTTTTTATATAGCTAAGGTCTTTCAAACACTCAATATTAGGTCATTTTTAACGCTAATTTTAACATTTCTTTTACAAATTAGGAAATATTATAATCTCTTTATTTTAATGTATTTTGGTGTTTTAACAACTGACATTAGAATCATTAATAACTAAGCAAATTCTTCCATATAAGATAATTGCCTAATATCTGAAAATACATCCCTAAACCCCTTATGTACCGTGATCTAACCCCTTGTGTACCGTGATCTAACCCCTTGTGTACCGTGATCTAACCCCTTGTGTACCGTGATCTAACCCCTTGTGTACCGTGGTCTAACCCCCTGTGTACCGTGGTTTAATTCACGGTACGCAAGGTAATTAATAATAGTAAGATTAAAGGTAAAATATAGGTATTACAGATAAGTATAAAATAACTCCTAAAGTATTACAGGAACAGCAGTGGCCATCAAGATATCCGCTGGTCGAGACAGAAATTCGTAATTTCCTTTTTTGTTTTTATTTTGACTATTTTTATTTTTGCTGCTGCTGCTATTATTATTATTATTATTATTATTATTATTATTATTATTATTATTATTATTATTATTATTATTATCATTATTATTTCTATTATTATTATTATTATTATTATTATTATTATTATTATTATTATTATTACTATTATTATTATTACTACCTTTACATTTACAGAAGGGGTAAAATGGATATAAAGTTTTTGCTGCCGTGTGACTTACTGTTTTGTTACTATTAATCTGATGCTGTTATCGTTATGGGTGTAAATATTATAATGTATTGCAGAGTTTTAACATTATAAGATCATTGAAACACCTTCACTACGGGACGTCGCTTTTGATATTTGATTTTTCATAATGCCAAGGGATTTTATTCAGCACAGAGTGTTTTGATGACTTGGTTGTGGGTGAGTGAGTGATGTTTGGTTGTTACTGTAGTTGTGTTGCGATGTTTGGAGGTGTTGTAGGGGAGTGTTGCTGTGTTGTAATTGCTCTTCACTACATGAATATTAATAAATAATGAATGATATTATGGTCCTTTGATGTGAGTGTGTGTGTGAATTAGAATTATGAAGTAGAATCTTTTTATAAGAGTGTGATTGTCGTTTGTCGTATATAAATTATAATGGTTGTTACATTGATACTACGAAAGGATTATTTTCTTAACACACACAGATTCCTTTAGTCTAAATGAGAAAGATAAGACTTAGCCATTTTTGTATATTTTTTTTGTACACCTGAAAATATAACAAATTACTGAGAAACACAAAGTTCACAATAAAATCACATTAAAAACATATTGCTCATTTGATTAGGGACTAAAATCGTAAATCGAGATAAATGAAACGAATTGATGAATCACATTGAAAATTTTTGAAACTTAAAGGGCGAAGTGTTCTTATGGATGTTCACCTAACAAACACAATGCGAGTTACCTGTTCAGCGATAAACAAGCAAACACACACTCACACACACACACACGCACACACACACACCACAAACAAACTTTGCAAAATAGTTCAACATTTCGTGACTGTGGTCTTAAGGTCAGGGTCAGGTTAGAGGCTACAACCACTCACTACTAACATGACCAATTGACGGAGCCAACATTCACTCGAGAACCAGACGGGATAACTTAACCAATATTCATCACTTTTGTATTATAGAATTGATGTGTCTGTTCTTCATATACCGTCATCACATTCGAGCATTGGGATGTAATAAACACAAATGACCTAACCTAACCTAGCCTAACCTAACCTGCCACTAAAACCAGATTTTCTATTACATAACGCTAAGACAGTGGTTCTCAACCTTGTTTGCCCCATGCACCCCTTTCACCATATGTCAGAATGTCATTCCCCCCTCCTTTCCAAGATTGTCTGCCTCAATAAGAGCATTCCAAATAATATGCATATAATACTGAAAATCCTTTATTTTTTCCATATTAGTACATATACATTTACAATTTTACATGGATTATTTTTATAGTGGAGTTTTACAAATTAAATGCCAATTGAAAATGTTGTTGGATTTATAAAACTTGAATAAAAGTAAAATAGTTTTTTTTTATTTATAATGAATTACTTAACAGACCAAACTGAAGCATAATGCAATAAACAAAAGTTCAATAGAATACCAGGATATTGTAAATTTGTAATTAATTTTATTCAGATGAAGATTACAGTCAATGAGAAACCTGTGATTGTTTTTCTTCGCCAATTCTGGGATACGCGGAGGAGTGCTTGAAAGGGCACAACGCAGGTCATTTTCTACCTCTAATCTACTACGTTGCTTCGTTTTAATTTGCAACAGAGTTGAAAAGCCTGACTCACAAAGATATGTCGACACAAACGGAAGCAAT
The DNA here is from genome assembly GCF_018991925.1 of Homarus americanus. Classification (NCBI taxonomy): domain Eukaryota; kingdom Metazoa; phylum Arthropoda; class Malacostraca; order Decapoda; family Nephropidae; genus Homarus; species Homarus americanus. Next base: position 12,851 of record NW_024732527.1, read on the forward strand.
GCACGGATAGCTCTTTCTGCCACTTTTGGGTAGGAATCGCACATCAAGGGCCAAAATTCTGTGATTGATTTCTCATCGAACATATCTCTTACTCCCGAATCAGTTTCCCCCCCGCCCCTGAAAACCTGAATTCCCCCCCTGGGGGGAATTCCCCCCTGGTTGAGAACCCCTGGTGTAGATGATGATGGTGTAGATGATAATGGTGTAGATGATGATGGTGTAGATGATGATGGTGTAGATGATAATAGTGTAGGGGGCTTTTAAGAATATGAAGTGGTTATCTTGACCTTGTAATAAGACAAAAATAATTAAATTTTCTTGTTCAATGTTAATATCTGTTTTAACTTAATTTAACTTAACTTCACCTGAACTTATCCTAAATCTAATCCCACCTAACTTAATCCTAACCTAATGTGATCTAAGGTTAAGTTAGATCACCTATGGCCTAGAAAACAGTGCGTTAATGATCGAAATAAGGCAAACAGAGTATTGGGTTTTATATCTAGAAGTATAAGTAATAAGAGTGTGGAGGTCATATTGCACTAATCAGGAAGTACCTCGATTATACTGTTCAATTCTGGTGCACTTATTTATAGAATGGATATCAAATAACTGGAGTCAGTGTAGCGAAGAATAACGAAAATAATTCTGGGACTTAGAAACCTTCCATATCAAGATAGATTAAAGAAATTTAACTTGCATTCCCTACAAAGACCAAGAGTGCGGGGAGATATGATAGAAGTCTACTTCTGTAAGTTGATGTTGTTAAGGTTGTACATTGACAGTATTTGTTTGTTCCAGTATTAAGTGCGCCGCACTTGCTGGTGTTGAATGTCATTTACAGTGCATTTCCATCTTGCACGGCCACAAAATACCTCATCTCGTTGACATATCCTTGGCCTGTACATTTTTGGGCTTCTTTTCTTATCGGTACTCTTCAACGAGCTCCCGAACGGACTGTACAAACAGGAAAAAGAAAATGATAAACAATACACAGCAGAAGACAAACAAAACTCTGTATAGAGTTTTGTTGTCTCTACTCATTCCTGGAAGTAAGGAGGGGCTACCCTCTGCACCCTCAGACTGTGAGGAGGGGCTAGCTTTCGGCGATGAGGAGGGGCTAGCTACCGGCGGTGAGGGGCTAGCTACCGACGGTGAGGAGGGGCTAGTTTCTTCACCCTCCGGCGGTGAGGAGGGGCTAGCTACCGACGGTGAGGAGGGGCTAGTTTCTTCACCCTCCGGCGGTGAGGAGGGGCTAGCTACCGGCGGTGAGGAGGGGCTAGTTTCTTCACCCTCCGGCGGTGAGGAGGGGCTACTCTCTGCACCCTCAGACTGTGAGGAGGGGCTAGCTTTCGGCGATGAGGAGGGGCTAGCTACCGGCGGTGAGGAGGGGCTAGCTACCGACGGTGAGGAGGGGCTAGTTTCTTCACCCTCCGGCGGTGAGGAGGGCTTCTCTCTGCCCCTCCGACTGTGAGAGCTAGCTACCGGCGGTGAGGAGGCTACTTTCTCTGCACCCTCCGACTGTGAGGAGGGGCTAATACCGGCGAGGAGGGCTAGTTTCTTCACTCCGACTGTGAGGAGGGGCTAGCTACCGGCAGTGAGGGGAGCTAGTTTCTTCACCCTCGTCAGTGATGAGGGAGCCTCCTCTGCACCCTCCGTCAGTGATGAGGGCTGCCTCTGCACCCTCCGTCAGTGATGAGGGCTACTCTCTGCACCTCCGTCAGTGAGGAGGGGCTAGTTTCTTCACCCTCCGTCAGTGATGAGGGGCTACTCTCTGCACCCTCCGTCAGTGATGAGGGGCTACTCTCTGCACCCTCCGTCAGTGATGAGGGGCTACTCTCTGCACCCTCCGTCAGTGATGAGGGGCTACTCTCTGCACCCTCCGTCAGTGATGAGGGGCTACTCTCTGCACCCTCCGTCAGTGATGAGGGGCTACTCTCTGCACCCTCCGTCAGTGATGAGGGGCTACTCTCTGCACCCTCCGTCGGTGATGAGGGGCTACTCTCTGCACCCTCCGTCGGTGATGAGGGGCTACTCTCTGCACCTTCCGTCAGTGATGAGGGGCTACTCTCTGCACCCTCCGTCAGTGATGAGGGGCTACTCTCTGCACCCTCCAGCGGTGAGGAAGGTCTACCTTTCACCAGTGGGGGAAGGATACCTTGCTCACCCTGCGGACGTGATTATTTTTGACAACCCTCCTCTGGTAAATAGAGTGGGATCAACTTGCAGCCAAACATTTTAGCGATATCGTTCCTCTCTTCAAATGTTAGGTGATAGGACGTCCATATGTGGAGTTATCGAGCTACACCTTGCTCGAATTGGGGATTCCAACTACAGGAGTATCCCATCAAGTGTATTATGAAAACAACAGATATCAGACAAGGTCTCGTCATAACTCGCGCTCTACGATGATATAGTATTTTGGAACAACCTGCTAGTCTTATTGTAAAGGCTCCTATAGATATAGAGTCAGGTTGGAACTGTGAGAAAATGTTGAGTGTAGATGATGATAGTGTAGATCTACACTATTATCATCTACATTATCATCATCTACATGATCATCATCTACACTATTATCATCTACACTATCATCATCTACACGATCATCATCTACACTATTATCATCTACACTATTATCATCTACACGATCATCATCTACACTATTATCATCTACACGATCATCATCTACACTATTATCATCTACACTATCATCTACACTATCATCATCTACACGATCATCATCTACACTATTATCATCTACACTATTATCATCTACACGATCATCATCTACACTATTATCATCTACACTATTATCATCTACACCATCATCATCTACACCATTATCATCTTCACCATCATCATCTACACCAGGGGTTCTCAACCAGGGGGGAATTCCCCCCAGGGGGGGAATTCAGGTTTTCAGGGGGGGGGGGGGAAACTGATTCGGGAGCAAGAGATATGTTCGATGAGAAATCAATCACAGAATTTTGGCCCTTGATGTGCGATTCCTACCCAAAAGTGGCAGAAAGAGCTATCCGTGCATTGCTTCCGTTTGTGTCGACATATCTTTGTGAGTCAGGCTTTTCAACTCTGTTGCAAATTAAAACGAAGCAACGTAGTAGATTAGAGGTAGAAAATGACCTGCGTTGTGCCGTTTCAAGCACTCCTCCGCGTATCCCAGAATTGGCGAAGAAAAAACAATCACAGGTTTCTCATTGACTGTAATCTTCATCTGAATAAAATTAATTACAAATTTACAATATCCTGGTATTCTATTGAACTTTTTGTTTATTGCATTATGCTTCAGTTTGGTCTGTTAAGTAATTCATTATAAATAAAAAAAACTATTTTACTTTTATTCAAGTTTTATAAATCCATCAACATTTTCAATTGACATTTAATTTGTAAAACTCCACTATAAAAATAATCCATGTAAAATTGTAAATGTATATGTACTAATATGGAAAAAATAAAGGATTTTCAGTATTATATGCATATTATTTGGAATGCACTTATTGAGGCAGACAATCTTGGAAAGGAGGGGGGAATGACATTCTGACATATGGTGAAG
>NW_024732528.1:0-8224 GCF_018991925.1 Homarus americanus
TGTTCAACGAGCTTATGGCGCCGTGAACCTCTAATGAGGACCACCCGTGCCGCTTAGGTGATCAGAGCAACGTTTTACCAAATCCGGCTTGGAAATACGAGGATCCATATATATTTCGTTAGCCCAATAAAGCACAAGGACTTCTACATATAATCAACACCTCACCCCACCAGGATTTGAACCCACGATCTTATAAATGTGACCGGGGAACGCTACCTCTGGGCCACCAGTTCAATAAAAGCAGTCCTAGACTCTGCTATATTTCACACAAAGCCTGTTCATCGAGCTTATGGCGCCGTGAACCTCTAATGGGGACCACCCGTGCTGCTTAGGTGATCAGAGCAACGTTTTACCAAATGCGGCTTCGAAACACGAGGATCCAAATATATTTTATAGCCCAAAAAAGCACTCGGACTTCTACATATAATCAACACCTCACCCCACCACGATTCAAACCCAGGATCTTATAATTGTGTCCGGGATATGCTACCTCTGGGCCATCAGGACAATAAAAGCAGTCCGAGACTCTACTATATTTCACACAAAGCCTGTTTAACGACCTTATGGCGCCATGAACCTCTAATGGGGACCACCCGTGCCGCTTAGGTGATCAGAGCAACGTTTTACCATATCCGGCTTCGAAACACGAGGATCCATATATATTTCATTAGCCTAATAAAGCACGCGGACTTCTACATATAAACACCTCACCCCACCATGATTTGAACCCACGATCTTATAATTGTGGCCGGGGAATGCTACCTCTGGGCCACCAGGACACTAAATGCAGTCGTAGACTCTGCTATATTTCACACAAAGACTGTTCAGCGAGCTTTTGGCGCCGTGAACCTCTAATGGGGACCACCCGTGCCGCTAGGTGATCAAAGCAACGTTTTACCAAATCCGGTTTCGAAACCCGAGGATCCATGTATATTTCATTAGCCCAAAAAAGCACGCGGACTTCTACATTTAATCAACACCTCACGCCACCAGGATTTGAACCCACGATCTTAAATTGTGACCGGGGAATGCTACCTCTGGGCCACCAGGACAATAAAAGCAGTCCTAGACTCTGCTATATTTCACACAAAACCTGTTCAACGACCTTATGGCGCCGTGAACCTCTGATGAGATCCCGTGCCGCTTAGGTGATTAAGCAACATTTCAATCGGCTTGAATAATGAGGATCCTATATCTTTGGTAGCCCAATAAAGCCATAGCGGACTTCTACATATAATCAACACCTCTTACTGGATTTGTGACCCACAATCTTATAATTGTGAGCCGAGGACCTTTACCTCTGGGCCTGCCAAGGACAATAAAAAGCAGTCTAGACTCTGCTATATTTCACACAAAGCCTGTTCAACGAGCTTATGGCGCCGTGAACCTCTAATGGGGACCACCCGTGCCGCTTAGGTGATCAGACCAACCTTTTACCAAATGTGGCTTCGAAACAAGAAGGATCCATATATATTTCATTAGCCCAATAAAGCACGCGGACTTCTACATTTAATCAACACCTCACCCCACCAGGATTCAAACCCACGATCTATTAATTGTGACCGGGATATGCTACCTCTGGGCCATTAGGACAATAAAAGCAGTCCTTTCTCTACTATATTTCACACAAAGCCTGTTCAACGACCTTATGGCGCCATGAACCTCTAATGGGGACCACCCGTGCCGCTTAGGTGATCAGAGCAACGTTTTACCAAATGCGGCTACGAAACAAGAAGGATCCATATATATTTCGTTAGCCCAATAAAGCACGCGGATTTCTACATATAAACACCTCACCTCACCATGATTTAAACCCACGATCTTATAATTGTGGCCGGGGAATGCTACCTCTGGGCCACCAGGACACTAAAAGCATTCGTAGACTCTGCTATATTTCACACAAAGACTGTTCAATGAGCTTATGGCGCCGTAAACCTCTAATGGGGACCACCCATGCCGCTTAGGTGATCAGAGCAACGTTTTACCAAATGCGGCTTCGAAACACGAGGATCCATATATATTTCATTAGCCCAATAAAGCACGCGGACTTCTTCATATAATCAACACCTCACCCCACCAGGATTCGAACCCACAATCTTCTAATTGTGACCGGGGAACGCTACTTCTGGCCCACCAGGACACTAAAAGCATTCCTAGACTCTGCTATATTTCACACAAAGCCTGTTCAACGAGCTTATGGCGGCGTGAACCTCTAATGGGGACCCCCCGTGCCGCTTACGTGATCAGAGCAACGTTTTTCCCCAAATGTAACCCGAAACCCGAGGATCATATATATATATTTCATTAACCCAATAAAGCCCGCGGACTTCTACATATAATCGACACCTCACCCCACCAGGATTTGAACCCACGGTCTTATAATTGTGACCGGGGAACGGTACCTCTGGGCCACCAGGACAATAAAAGCAGTCCTACACTCTGCTATATTTCACAAAAATCCTGTTCAACGAGCTTATGGCGCCGTGAACCTCTAATAGGGGTTTTTAAGTGCAGTGTCAGTGGCATTTATCAAATCGGCGAAACCCGAGGATTCATATATATTTCATTAGCCCAATAAAGCACGCGGACTTCTACATATAATCAACACCTCACCCCACCAGGATTTGAACCCACGAACTTATAATTGTGACCGGGGAACGCTACCTCTGGGCCACCAGGACAATAAAAGCAGTCCTAGACTCTGCTATATTTCACACAAAGCCTGTTCAGCGAGCTTATGGCGCCGTGAACCTCTAATGGGGACCACCCATTTTGAACCATTGATCAGAGCAATATTTTACCGTCTGACTTGAAACAAGGATCATATATATTTCATTAGACCATTAAAACGCAGCGGACTTCATCGTCTTCTTCAGTTTGGAGACGTCTTACCAAGGTATGGGGGCCTTCACCTCTGGGCCACCAGGACAATAAAACCATTCCAAGACTCTGCTATATATCACACAAAGCCTGTTCAACGGGCTTATGGCACCGTGAACCTCTAATGGGGACCACCCGTGCCGCTTAGGTGATCAGAGCAATGTTTTACCAAATGCGGCGTCGAAACAAGGAGGATTCATATATATTTCATTAGCCCAATAAAGCACGCGGACTTCTACATATAATCAACACCTCACCCCACCAGGATTTGAACCCACGAACTTATAATTGTGACCGGGGAACGCTACCTCTGGGCCACCAGGACAATAAAAGCAGTCTAGACTCTGCTATATTTCACACAAAGAAGCCTGTTCAATGAGCTTATGGCGCCGTGAACCTCTAATGGATACCCAAGTGAAATCAGAGTAACGTTTACCAAATCTTTGACTTGGCTCGAAGGATCTGTATTTCATTAGCCCAAAAGCCTGCGGACTTCTTCATATAATCAACACCTCACCCCACCAGGATTCGAACCCACGATTTTCTAATTGTGACCGGTGGACGCTACCTCTGGGCCACCAGGACACTAAAAGCATTCCTAGACTCTGCTATATTGCACACAAAGCCTGTTCAACGAGCTTATGGCGCCGTGAACCTCTAATGGGGACCACCCGTGCCGCTTAGGCAATCAGAGCAAAGTTTTTCCAAATGCGGCTTCGAAAAACGAGGATCCATATATATTTCATTAGCCCAATAAAGCATGCGGACTTCTACATATAATCAACACCTCACCCCACCAGGATTTGAACCCACGGTCTTATAATTGTGACCGGGGGACGCTACCTCTGGGCCACCAGGACACTAAAAGCATTCGTAGACTCTGCTATATTGCACACAAAGCCTGTTCAACGAGCTTATGGCGCCGTGAACCTCTAATGGGGACCAAACGTGCCGCTTAGGTGATCAGAGCAACGTTTTACCAAATACGGCTTCGAAACCCGAGGATCCATATATTTTTCATTAGCCCAATAAAGCACGCGGACTTCTACATATAATCAACATCTCACCTCGCCAGGATTTTGACCCACGATCTTATAATTGTGACCGGGGAATGCTACCTCTGGGCCACCAGGACAATAAAAGCAGTCCTAGACTCTGCTATATTTCACACAAAGCCTGTTCAACGAGCTTGTGGCGCCCAGAACCTCTAATGGGGACCACCCGTGCCGCTTAGGTGATCAGAATAAACTTTTTACCAAATGCGGCTTCGAAACACGAGGATCCATATATATTTCATTAGCCCAATAAAGCACGCGGACTTCTACAAATAATCAACACCTCACCCCACCAGGATTTGAACCCACGATCTTCTAACTGTGACGGGCGAATGCTACCTCTGGGCCACCAGGACAATAAAAGCAGTCCTAGATTCTGCTATATTTCACACAAAGCCTGTTCAACGAGCTTATGGCGCCGTGAACCTCTAATGGGGATCCCCCGTGCCGCTTAGGTGATCAGAGCAACGTTTTACCAAATGCGGCTTGGAAACACGAGGACCCATATATATTTCATTAGCCCAATAAATCACTCGGACTTCTACATATAATCAACACCTCACCCTACCAGGATTCAAACCAATGATATTATAATTGTGACCGGGGTATGCTACCTCTGGGCCACCAGGACAATAAAAGCAGTCCTAGACTCTACTATATTTCACACAAAGCCTGTTCAACGAGCTTATGGCGCCGTGAACCTTTAATGGGGACCACCCGTGCCGTTAGGTGATCAGAGCAACGTTTAACCAAATGCGGCTTCGAAACCCGAGGATCCATATATTTTTCATTAGCCCAATAAAGCACGCGGACTTCTACATATAATCAACATCTCACCCCACCAGGATTTGAACCCACGATCTTATAATTCTGACCGGGGAATGCTACCTCTGGGCCACCAGGACACTAAAAGCATTCGTAGACTCTGCTATATTTCACACAAAGACTGTTCAATGAGCTTATGGCGCCGTGAACCTCTAATGGGGACCACCCATGCCGCTTAGGTGATCAGAGCAACGTTTTACCAAATGCGGCTTCGAAACACGAGGATCCATATATATTTCATTAGCCCAATAAAGCACGCGGACTTCTTCATATAATCAACACCTCACCCCACCAGGATTCGAACCCACAATCTTCTAATTGTGACCGGGGAATGCTACTTCTGGCCCACCAGGACACTAAAAGCATTCCTAGACTCTGCTATATTTCACACAAAGCCTGTTCAACGAGCTTATGGCGGCGTCAACCTCTAATGGGGACCCCCCGTGCCGCTTACGTGATCAGAGCAACGTTTTCCCAAATGTGGCTTCGAAACCCGAGGATCCATATATATTTCATTAGGCCATTAAAGCACGCGGACTTCTACATATAATCAACACCTCATCCCACCAGGATTTGAACCCACGGTCTTATAATTGTGACCGGGGGACGCTACCTCTGGGCCACCAGAAAACTTAAAGCATTCCTAGACTCTGCTATATTTCACACAAAGCCTGTTCAACGAGCTTATGGCGCCGTGAACCTCTAATGGGGACCACCCGTGCCGCTTAGGTGATCAATGCAACGTTTTACCAAATGCGGCTTCGAAACCCGAGGATCCATATATTTTTCATTAGCCCAATAAAACCCCAGCGGACTTCTGCATATAATCAACACCTCACCCACCAGGTTTGAGCCCACGATCTTATAATTGTGAGAGGGAATGCTACTCTAGATACAGGACAAAATAAAGCAGTCCTAGACTCTACTATATTTCACACAAAGCCTGTTCAACGACCTTATGGCGCCATGAACCTCTAATGGGGACCACCCGTAACGCTTAGGTGATCAGAGCAACGTTTTACCAAATCCGGCTTCGAAACACGAGGATCCATATATATTTCATTAGCCCAATAAAGCACGCGGATTTCTACATATAATCAACACCTCACCCCACCAGGATTTGAACCCACGATCTTATAATTGTGACGGGGGAACGCTACCTCTGGGCCACCAGGACAATAAAAGCAGTCCTAGACTCTGCTATATTTCTCACAAAGCCTGTTCAACGAGCTTATGGCGCCGTAGAACCTCTAATAGGGACCACCCAGTACTTGTAGGTGATCAGACCAACATTTTGCAAATCACGACCCGAAACCCCGAGGATCATATATATTTCATAGACCATTAAAAGCCTGTGATTTCTTCATATAATCAACACCTCACCCCACCAGGATTCGAACCCACGATCTTCTAATTGTGACCGGGGAATGCTACCTCTGGGCCACCAGGACTCTAAAAGCAGTCCTAGACTCTGCTATATTTCACACAAAGCCTGTTCAACGAGCTTTTGGCGCCGTGAACCTCTAATGGGGACCACCCGTGCCGCTTAGGCAATCAGAGCAACGTTTTTCCAAATGTGGCTTCGAAAAACGAGGATCCATATATATTTCATTAGGCCATTAAAGCACGCGGACTTCTACATTTAATCAACACCTGATCCCACCAGGATTTGAACCCACGGTCTTATAATTGTGACCGGGGGACGCTACCTCTGGGGCTGGGACCACTCAGCGATTCAGACTCTGCTGTGGCTACTGAAAGCCTCATTCGCTTGAGCTTTTGGCGCCGTGAACCTCTAATGGGGACCACCCGTGCCGCTTAGGTGATCAGAGCAACGTTTTCCGAAATGCGGCTTCGAAACACGAGGATCCATATATATTTCATTAGCCCAATAAAGCACGTGGACTTCTACATATAATCAACACCTAACCCCACCAGGATTTGAACCCACGATCTTAAAATTGTGACCGGGGGACGCTACCTCTGGGCCACCAGAATACCAAAAAGCATTCTGGAGCTCCCTGTGTTTTACTGAAAGCCTGTTCAACGAGCTTTTGGCGCCGTGAACCTCTAATGGGGACCACCCGTGCCGCTTAGGTGATCAGAGCAACGTTTTCCGAAATGCGGCTTCGAAACACGAGGATCCATATATATTTCATTAGCCCAATAAAGCACGTGGACTTCTACATATAATCATCTCCTCTTGGATTTTGACCCACGTCTTATAATTTAAATGAGATGCTGCATCTGGGCCACCAGGACAATAAAAAGCAGTCCTAGACTCTGCTATATTCCACACATATCCTGTTCAACGAGCTTATGGCGCCGTGAACCTTTAATGAGGACCACCCGTGCCGCTTAGGTGATCAGAGCAAAGTTTTACCAAATGCGGCTTCGAAACACGAGGATCCATATATATTTCATTAGCCCAATAAAGCACGCAGACTTCTACATATAATCAACACCTCACCCCACCAGGATTTGAACCCACGATCTTATAATTGTTACCGGTGAATGCTACCTCTGAGCCACCAAGGACGTAAAAGCAATTCCAAAGATTCTGCTATGTATTTCACACAAAGCCTGTTCAACGAGATTATGGCCGTGGTTACTCAATAAGGGACCACCCGTGCCGCTTAGGTGATCAGAGCAACGTTTTACCAAATGCGGCTTCGAATCACGAGGATCCATATATATTTCATTAGCCCAATAAAGCACGCGGACTTCTTCATATAATCAACACCTCACCCCACCAGGATTCGAACCCACGATCTTCTAATTGTGACCGGGGAACGCTACCTTTGGCCCACCAGGACACTAAAAGCATTCCTGGACTCTGCTATATTTCACACAAAGCCTGTTCAACGAGCTTATGGCGCCGTGAACCTCTAATGGGGATCCCCCGTGCCGCTTAGGTGATCAGAGCAACGTTTTACCAAATGCGGCTTGGAAACACGAGGACCCATATATATTTCATTAGCCCAATAAATCACTCGGACTTCTACATATAATCAACACCTCACCCTACCAGGATTCAAACCAATGATATTATAATTGTGACCGGGGTATGCTACCTCTGGGCCACCAGGACAATACAAGCAGTCCTAGACTCTACTATATTTCACACAAAGCCTGTTCAACGAGCTTATGGCGCCGTGAACCTTTAATGGGGACCACCCGTGCCGTTAGGTGATCAGAGCAACGTTTTACCAAATGCGGCTTCAAAACCCGAGGATCCATATATTTTTCATTAGCCCAATAAAGCACGCGGACTTCTACATATAATCAACATCTCACCCCACCAGGATTTGAACCCACGATCTTATAATTCTGACCGGGTAATGCTACCTCTGGGCCACCAGGACAATAAAAGCAGTCCAAGACTCTGCTATATTTCACACAAAGCCTGTTCAACGAGCTTATGGCGCCGTGAACCTCTAATGGGGACCACCCGTGCCGCTTAG
>NW_024732529.1:0-60000 GCF_018991925.1 Homarus americanus
TGTGTGTGTGTGTGTGTGTGTGTGTGTGTGTGTGTGTGTGTGTGTGTGTGTGTGTGTGTGTGTGTGTGTGTGTGTGTGTGTGTGTGTGTGTGTGTGTGTGTGTGTGTGTGTGTGTGTGTGTGTGTGTGTGTGTGTGTGTGTGTGTGTGTGTGTGTGTGTGTGTGTGTGTGTGTGTGTGTGTGTGTGTGTGTGTGTGTGTGTGTGTGTGTGTGTGTGTGTGTGTGTGTGTGTGTGTGTGTGTGTGTGTGTGTGTGTGTGTGTGTGTGTGTGTGTGTGTGTGTGTGTGTGTGTGTGTGTGTGTGTGTGTGTGTGTGTGTGTGTGTGTGTGTGTGTGTGTGTGTGTGTGTGTGTGTGTGTGTGTGTGTGTGTGTGTGTGTGTGTGTGTGTGTGTGTGTGTGTGTGTGTGTGTGTGTGTGTGTGTGTGTGTGTGTGTGTGTGTGTGTGTGTGTGTGTGTGTGTGTGTGTGTGTGTGTGTGTGTGTGTGTGTGTGTTGTCAAACTATCTTAATCCTCTTACCAGTTTAGATAATAAAGTATTCCCACCACTACTCTCTCTTACCGACACAAACTCTAACCAATTATGTCACTTGTGTTTGATGAACTACCTTACTTTACATGTGACTGATGCTACGTTGAGTCACACCGGTAAAGTATTTAGGTGGACAGTGTGTGTTACTTCATCACCGCTAACGAAGTCGCTGGCTGGCTGGGAGGGGGGGAGGGGAGGGTCTTGTTATTAATTATTTAGTAGCGCAACACCTGGTAAATTAAACTGATCCTCTTATGGTTTATGTATATTAATTTATGGGAATATAAGTTAATTTAATTATTTCATAGTAAATAGACATTGAAAGGTCCTTGGGTGTGTTTCAGTAATGTGCTGATGTCTTGATATGTTGTTTCAGCAGGTGTACTTTGTCAGAACGTCTTATTCTTTATTGTATTTTGTCTTCAGATGTAATAGTTACTTCACTTAGACGTTGAGGAAATGACGCGTTTTCAGAATTATTATCTTCATGATCCAGAGGACTATTTCGGTATTTGTTTTAACTGCTAGGCACATTTTTGGTCCGTTTGTGTTTTGAATCTAACACTCCACTCCACTACACGACACGACGCAACACAACACAACACAACACAACACACACATTTGTTACTTCTCAAGTATCATAAGCTCCCTCCTCGCGTACTATTCCCCCCTTCCCTCCCTCTCTCCCTCCGTGGCACCTCATTCCCCTCCCTCCCTTAGTCACCTCCCCTTCCTCCCTTAGTCACCTCCCCTCCCTCCCTTAGTCACCTCCCTCCCTTAGTCACCTCCCTCCCTTAGTCACCTCCCTCCCTTAGTCACCTCCCTTTCCTCCCTTAGTCACCTCCCTCCCTCCCTTAGTCCCCTCCCTCCCTCAGTCACCTCCCCTCGCCCTCCGTGGCATCTCCAAGCTGTGTCTCCGTCAAAGTCTAGCAGTGGAGAAAAAGGGGGAGACTGAACTGACACCTCGCAAACTTGGTCATATTTTTGTTTTAAAAGTTTGTCCCAGTTTTAACACGAAAATGGTTAGAAAGTTGGTTAATAATTTTTGTTGGTATTAATTTATCTTGCCAAGTTTTCATTAACGGTGATGGAAGAGGAGGAGGAGTGTGTGTGTGTGTGTGTGTGTGTGTGTGTGTGTGTGTGTGTGTGTTAGTATATAAGTTTAAGAATACATATTATGTGTAGGCCTATATGTGTACTGTATTATAGGGAATGTAGGGTTAACTTGGGTGGCGTCGGGAATACATTATGTAGATGTATTATTAGGGTCTCTCTCTCTCTCTCTCTCTCTCTCTCTCTCTCTCTCTCATTTTTGTTTCGGTTACAACTCTTCTGTTTCCCGACTGTGTTTCATTTGCTTTTATTTATCTTCCTCTTCTTGTTTCTCGTCGTCTTGTGCGTTTTTATTCGTTTTTATTGTTGTGTGTTCTCTCGTCTCGTCTTCGCTTCTTTTTTTTCATTTTTTCATTTCCCGCTTCGTCGAATTTATTCTTTTTCTTGCCTTCGTTTTCTTTTCCTTGTTCATCATTTTTTGTCCTTTGTTCAATTTTCCGTCTATTTATACTCTGGTCGAGATCTATTATGTGTCTGTGTGTCTGTCCGTCCACCTGCCTGTCTGCCTGCCTGTCAACATTTTTGTTCCGAAACCGTAATTGGAGGTTCACTGTACCGGTGTTGATTAACAAGATACTGATATAGGGATCATGTTCTTTTATGTCATTCGGGGTCAGGGTCAAAGGTCAAGGTCATTGGGTCAAAGTTCAAGTTCACTGGGTCATGAAGGTCACTGGTTCCATTTAACTGGTCCCTTAGGCGTGAGAATTATGGGCCTTTGTTGACATTCTGTTACGTGTTTCTTCTGCTTCGTTCTTTTGCTGTTACCGTTTTTTCTCTTTCTCTCTCCTCTCTCCATGCTTTTTGTCCTCCCTCTGTCCTTACAACGCCATCCGTAGGTCACCTGTACTATTGACCATCATGGCAGCATTAAACATGAACTTAAACATGTAAGTTGGTGACTAATTCATCGCCACCACTTAAGAAATATATCACTTCAACTTACATTTATTTGTGCTTAGGTTAGGTTTCGTTAGGTTACTTCTGCTGTACCCGATTCACCTGCCTACAGTTCTCTGGTTCTTCCTTATCCCTGCCCTTCCTCCCTCCTCTTCTCCATCCTTACCTCAACTTCTCTCTCCTTCCCTCATCTTCTCTCTCCTTCCCCCATCTTCTCTCTCCTTCCCTCACCTTCTCTCTCCTTCCCTCACCTTCTCTCTCCTTCCCTCATCTTCTCTCTCCTTTCCTCACCTTCTCTCTCCTTCCCTCATCTTCTCTCTCCTTCCCTCATCTTCTCTCTCCTTCTCTCACCTTCTCTCTCCTTCCCTCATCTTCTCTCTCCTTCCCTCATCTTCTCTCTCCTTCTCTCACCTTCTCTCTCCTTCCTTCACCTTCTCTCTCCTTCCCTCACCTTCTCTCTCTTACTCTCTCCTTTCACCCAACACCCCCCCTCGTCGCAGATGACATTACTCCTAGTGGCTGTTGGGTAGTGGAGGATAACATCTTCCTGTTGCTGGGTGTGTTGTGAGCCACATAATGTTACCCGGATACATGTCATCTCTGGCTGCCTGGGTGATTTATTGTTGCTTACGAGTGTTGATAATGACCATGGGAATGTTTTAACGTATGTTGCCTGTATGGATGTATGGCTGTGTATATGTTGTGATGAATGTATACAAGCAAGCAGGTATATGGAGGTGGGTAAGTGAATCGTGGTAGTGCAAATTATGAAAACAAAAATTTTCTCGAATTTGTGTATATATATATATATATATATATATATATATATATATATATATATATATATATATATATATATATATATATATATATATATATATATATATATATACGTGTGACATATATGTGATAGATTCTCTTATAAAGATCCATGTCCTGTCCATGTACTGAAGAATCATGTAAAAAAAATAATTGGTGTCCATTTAAGGTTAATCAAAAGTGAAATTAGTAGTGTAAAGTGATATAGAAAGTGAAAGAAAAATAATAGTCTACAAATAATTTGAAAAAGTTAGATAGAAAATATAGCGAAATATACCCCTGGAAAAAAGGGTATAGTCTGAGAGTGGTTGGCGCGGTGCCTCTCGCGTGACCCGGAAGGTAGCCAGCAGGGGAAAAAAATGTATATTTGATCTGGTGGGCGTGAAGAAAGGTGAGATCCTCCGGTGGGCGCAGAGGCAACTGAAGGACCTCGTAAACCTTAAACTTTTGGTTACTGGACGTTGAGGGGGGGTTGTTTTGCCTGGACGTGGGACACCCAAGAGTTGTGACCGACCATGTGGCACCAACCCCAGCAGCGGACTGGCACTCTGGAGCACCGCTACAATGTAAGTTGATCTGTAGGGTGCCACTCTCTTGTCCGTCTGTCTGTCTGTTTGGTGGGACAAAGACCTGTCCGGTTAGCAAGGAGTAAAGTGGCACAGCTATGCTTTAAGTTTTCTGGTGGTATATTTTATCCATCTGTCTCTGTGTCTTCGGTTCTGTCTGTGTGACGGGGCCAGCGAGGAGTAGTGAGGTGGTACTGGCAGTCTCTCTGTCTTATCTGTCCGTCTGGCTGCTTAAAGAAAGTCATTTATTTATCTTCCTCTGTCTTTCACTTCATCTATTATCATCCAGCTTAATCTCTCTATCTCTCTGTTTATCTGTTTCACTTCAGCATATTTTCTAATACAATATTTAAAGTTCATCTGAGTAAAGGGAAAACATGAAGTCACCATTTTTCATTTTTTTTTGGTTAGTGGAGAAAAGAAATTGTCTTTTACCGTGAATGAGCAAAGTTTGATACAGAGGGAGGTGGAAGTTTTGTCGTCCAGGATGGCTGACGCAATTTTGCTTCACAGGTTCTGAAAGATGACGCAATTTTGCTTGAAAGGTTCTGAAAATGATGTAATCTTGCTTCACAGGGTCTAGAGGACGACTCAATCATGTTTCACAGAAGTATGATGGTTAACGTATTTGTGTTTCATTGGTGACCTTGAGGGCGATGTAGTCTTGCGTTATTGAAGACCTTATGTGCTTAAATAGTCTTATTTCACTGAGGGCCTAGTTGCTTCACTAAAGGACTGGTGGTGATTGAGGCAACCTTGCTTCTCAGAATGACTAGTTTAGCAGAACGATATAGGAGAAGTGTGTTCCCGGTAACTGATGGGACACACACACACGCACACACACACACACACACACACATCTCTAAATTGTATCCGACAGAGCCTATTGTTATTGTTCATCAGTGCGAGTTTAATTTATTTCAGATTTAGGTGAAAAAAAATATTTATTGAATTGCCAAAGTACGTCAATGGCCAGGTAAGATTTGTGAGGTAATTGGATTGCAGTTTTACTCCACCTGAATAATAGCACTTCAATTATTTATTTTTATTGAATATACACTAAAAAAAAATGTAAGGCTTAACTGTTTTAATATCTTGATTGTAATATTTTATCACTCGTGGAAATTCGTGTTCTGGACGTGTTGTGATTGTGTTCGGTTTTCACTCATGAGATTGACACTAAAGTATATCGGTGTAATGAGTAGTTTTCCATTTACCTAAGTTGGAACTCGAGTACTCAAATAGATTATATATTACCTGTTATGAACGTCCAGGTAATCAGCTGAGAGTTCACACCTTTACGTCCCAGCTCATTTTCATTTCCTCATTTAAGTGCCTAACAGTGAGGGATTTGTATTACCCTGCATGAAGGAGTGAGTCTTTATCATTTCATTCTAAAACTCATCATCATCATCATCATCATCATCATCATCATCATCATAGCATTTATATATCACCATTTGTACTGTGTTGAAGACTTAGGTAATAATAAGTTGCTTCCCAATTGGCTTAAATATTTTAGTGTTTTGTAATATTTTGTCTAGTCCAGGTGAGCGAAGGCATTGAGAGCTGCAGAGTGCGAGGGGGAAGGCTGGACAGACAGACAGACAGACAGACAGACAGGTGTAACTAAATGAATATACTAACCTAGCATACACAGGGACGGGGAGGGGGGCATAAACAGCTTGTAGTTAGCTGTACGGAAATGGCAATTGCGGTAATTTTCTGTTGACTCATGTGATTGTTGTCGACTCTTGTGACTGGTGACTCATGTGACTGGTGACTTATGTGACTGGTGACTCGTGTGACTGGTGACTTATGTGACTGGTGACTCGTGTGACTGGTGACTTATGTGACTGGTGACTCGTGTGACTAGTGACTCATGACATACAATTACACGTGACTCATGACATACAATTACAAACTGACAGAAGGTCGTCTTACAACACACACACACACACACTACCTTCCTACCTGTCGTGGGTGGTAATAGGTACTAATTCAAGTATAATTCCCCCCCCATCAAAGGTGATATTGGGCGTAGGTAGTTTGATCTGTGGTAACTTGGCGCTCTTGGTGGTCTAAGAGGATTAAAGCATTACGAAGGTTCACTCTCGTTTATTGACGTGTTTTGTGAGGCTCAGTATTACAGGTGTCTTGGTATGTTGGCGCCAGGTGGTGAGAGGGATGATGGGAAGGGGTGATTCATTCTTTCTTTCTTTGTCGTCTCAACTTGTCTTGAATAATTTTTCTGCTTCTCTTCCTCCCGCCTCCTTTTGATAATCTTCTTCATCCTATTTACTTTTCCTCCTCGTCTCTCTCTCTCTCTCTCTCTCTCTCTCTCATCCTCCTCCTCCTCCTCCT
The DNA here is from genome assembly GCF_018991925.1 of Homarus americanus. Classification (NCBI taxonomy): domain Eukaryota; kingdom Metazoa; phylum Arthropoda; class Malacostraca; order Decapoda; family Nephropidae; genus Homarus; species Homarus americanus. The sequence continues at coordinate 6,291 of NW_024732529.1, forward strand.
CCTCCTCCTCCTCCTCCTCCTCCTCTTCCTCCCCCTCTCTTCCACTTACATCACCACCGTGGCCCACACCTCCTCCTCCTCCTCTTCCTCCATCGTGGCAGCTTATCACAGTGATGGGGTTGGCCATTAAGGATCAAATTCCCATCATTTTTTGCATATCTCTAGTCTTTGCATAATAACTATTTACACCAGCCAAATATGGTGAAATTAACTATGTCATTTAAAGTGTGACACAAACTTTGGGGAGGTCTTTTGGCTTTGAAATTACTCTCAGTGATTTTTGCAATAACGTACGTGTGTGTGTGTGTGTGTGTGTGTGTGTGTGTGTGTGTGTGTGTGTGTGTGTGTGTGTGTGTGATGGCGTCAGGGTCTCAAGTTTCAGTATCCGGCCGCAAGTTTAGCTGAATCCCGCCTTATAGAACTATTTAATCAACTCTAGCTCCTGGTATGCTTTTGGTATATATTATTCTAACACTATAAGTCATACGAGAGATATTGTCCCAGAATATACTCGGTGTTTAGATAAAAAAAAAAAGAGGTTAAGTTTTCCGTCAGAGTGATTTCCGGTGTAATTTCTGAGGGTCTTGGTAGTGGAGAGAGAGAGAGAGAGAGAGAGAGAGAGAGAGAGAGAGAGAGAGAGAGAGAGAGAGAGAGAGAGAGAGAGAGAGAGAGAGAGAGACTGGTGTTCTCTTAGATCTCAAACTTTTTTTTTTAGACTTTGTTTTTACGAAGTTAACCTACACCCTAAGAAACTTTTAAGTAGATGGCGTCGTCGTCTTCACTAGGATACTTAACTTACCTGCCTTTCCGAGAAGATTAATTTGTCTTTTATTTTTTTTCCGTGTAGTTAGAGCTAATGTTTTGAAGTAGGGAATCCAATCATCCGTAGAAAATTAAGTCCTTACTCGAGAAGGAGGGAGGGAGGGAGGGAGGGAGGGGATGGAAGGAGGGAGGGAGGTATATGGTGGGGGGTTGTGGTGTTCATAAAGGATATATTTGACATCCATGACTCAGGTTCTCAAATGTTTTTTCCCTCGTTAAATTTTTTACGTGATTAGACATGTTTTGAGGCTTTTAAGTGAATGACCTTAAGTTGAAACAATACGATAGTCTCTCTCTCTATCTCTCTCTCTCTCTCTCTCTCTCTCTTTCTCTCTCTCTCTCTCTTCACGGTAATGTCTCGTTCAGGATTCGGTGGCACCAGGAGTCTCGTTCGTTTAAGTGAATGTATTACCTTACACAGCGAGGTGCTCCGTGGTACTGGTTTATGTCAGGTCTTGTGGTTGTGGTGTATCTTCCTCTTCCTCCCCTTCTTCATCCGCCTCTTCTTCCCCCCCCCCTCCTCCTCCTCCTTTCCTCTTCCTCCTCCTCCTCCTAGAAAAACCCACACACAGTCAGTTTTTTGTTATATATTGGAAAAACACAGATAGGGGGGGGGAGAGGGTCAGTGTTTGGATGTGGATTGAACTGGATAGGAGGAGGTGAAGGATGGATTAGCGAGGGGGAGGAGGTAGAGGTGCGTGAAGAGTGTCTTTAAGTGGATGTAGTGTAGTTGTAGAGGATCATCGTAGGGATTTGGAGGGATAGGGAGAGGATAGGAGAGATGGAAGGGATATGGATAAGATAAATAGGGGATAGGAGGGAGAGAAGAGGGATAGGAGGGAGAGAAAGAGGGGATAGGAGGGAAAGAAGAAGAGGGGCATGGGTATGAGGAATAGGGGGTAGGAGGAAGAGAAGGGGGAGGGGATAGGAGGGAGAGAAAGATGGATAGGGGGAAGAGAAAGAGAAGAGATTGAAGGTCTATGGGAAGGTTGGGAGTGACAAAGAAGAAGGAAATAGGATAGGATGAAAGGGAACGGATAAAGGAGATATAGTGCGATAAGGAGGGGGAATATGATAGGAGCTATTGGTCTGTCTCTCTCCGCCTATTTTCTTGCTCCTTAATTCCTTTCTTCCTTTTTTCTTTCCTTCTCCATCCCTTGTCCCTCTTTCATTCCCTTTCCTCTTCATCCCTCTTTCCTTCTCCACTCTCCTTCTATCCTTCACTCCTCTCCATCATTCCTTCCTTCACTCTTCCTCCCTCCTTCCCGTGTGGTGTTCGTGGCTCTCCTCCATAAACACGACACAACACACGTCTTTTGCCCGCTTTTCATATACACTGGAAGACTATACAATTTTTCACCCTGACTGCCTGGGGAAGTTTGCCAATTGCCTGTTGTTTGAAGTCTTCCAAGGGAGCGATGGAACTAGTAGTGGTGGTGGTGGGGGTGGTAGTGCTGGTGCTCGGGGCAAAAACTTTTCTGATGGTTGTTGGTAAAAAAAAAAAATTAATTAAGAAATTAATTTACCGGGTGGCGGTCGTCCTGCAAGGCTAATTAAACCGAGATTGATGACGGTGTATAGTGTTCAATGTGTCCGAGAGCAACAATTTTGAGGCCATTGCCGGGGGGAGCTACAGTCGAGAGTGACGTGGAAACGAGAGTAATTCAGACAGACATCCACCCTTGAGCAACACTACATTCACACGGGATATTATAGGTGAGGTGAACGCTTGTACTGGGGGGGAAAACCTCGCAAGGAGAGAGATACAAACTTGCCACACCCATGAACGCGATGACTTGAGTGGAACTTATTTTTATGGTTGGTAAGTGGAGACTCTCATGAGGTGTTGTGATGGATGACGAAGAGGACATAACCTGTTCCCTTTAAATGTCATGACCTGTGTGTTAGTTTGACTGATGATCTATTTTTTAGTTTAGGTGATTTAATAGTGTCAGGTAATGGAGATACTCAGCAGGTGTGTTGGTTTATTTCACCTGGGATTCATAGTTAAGATAGTGACAGGTGAGGTTTAGCTTTACCTTGTGTGTGTGTCGTGACCTTATTTGAAATTGGTCTCGTAGCGAAAATTTAAGGTAATGACTAAGAAACGTTTGGTGCTACAAGATTACAAGACAAGGCTAAGTAAGGGAGAGACTCGGAAGGTGCGTTGGTGAGGATTATTTACCTGGTAGCTACCTGTCATAATTTACATGTGAGGTTGTAAACGTGATCACTGTAGGCAAGATGAAGTGAAAATGTGATAATTACATAACCTCTAAGGAGACCAGAATGATAAGCTTGTGAGGATGGGTACCATTTTAAGTCTCGATCTTTCAATATGAATAATTAATGGAAAATGGACACAATAACCATAGTGAATAACTAATATCACCACTACGAGGCCAATACGTAAGGGAGAGACTCGTAAAATGTTGTAGTGAATGATGTAGTGAATTTATACTCCCCATTTTACTTCCCCTTTTAGTGTCATGAAGTCAATAGGGTTTTTAGGGAAGTGGTAGTTGTCAGGAAAGGGAAAAATTTTAATATCTATATGGAGTAAAGATTGGCTCGGTGCTCCTGCTGAAGTTTCCAAATAAAGTCGTGGAATTTCAGACTAGAGTTTGGCAAGTGTAGGAGGTAAGGTAGACGTCAGGGAGGCGGGGAAGAGGAGTTATACCTTCACTGGCACTTTTAAGTTGATATTTACCTACAAAATAAAAGTTTTTGAGGAGTCTGCCGCTGTGCTACTTGCTGTGTCACACTGACTTGTTCTGCTGTGTCACACTTTATCTTCCTGCTGTGCCACACGTTGAGTTTCCCTTTGTGACACTTGTGCTGCCCCTTGAACCACCTGCCTTGTTGATTGTGTTTCCCTGGTGCCACTCACTACGTCACATATGACACACATTGTGACAGTCTGTCCCAACCAGTCTGTCGCTCGTACTACCCAGTCTACCTACGACTACTGGACCACCTACTGTGTTACCCACTGTCATCTGGACCACCTGCTGTGCCACCCACTGTGTCATCTGTGTCGTATTTCACAACCCTGTCTGTGCCACTTGCTGTATCATCGCCCACCAAACACGCCTGCCCGCAGCCTTACCTGGGTGTTCGTGTGTGCGCACCTGGGTGGCAAAGAGCGTCCCCGGCAGGCAGCAGCATTCTCCCCCTGTAATTAACCTTCCGCCTTGTCCAGCTGTCCCTCAGTGCCCGTACCGCGTGCTGCACAAATGCTGTTTGACCACCAGGCATTGCTGTCCGACGTGTAGGCTAGCTGTCATGACGGGCGGCGCTGTAAACAAGATTGTATTGATAAGTGTGTGTGTGTGTGTGTGTGTGTGTGTGTCAGATGGCTTTGTATCCCAGGTTGTGTGTCTTTATATATCACAGATGGCGCTGTAACTCAGACTGTATTGAACATGTTGCAATCTCCATCATCATCATCATCCGCAGCATAAGATGAACATCACAGTAATCACTATCATTACATACGGCTGCATAAATTACTTGTTTATAGACCATAGTTGTTGAAGCACAGGAGAAGAAACTACAACAAACACAACAAAAACATCATACCGTCAGTGCTCGGGTTGACTTCATCACACTATAACTGGTAATAAATTTTGACTCATAGACGTGTTATTGGAAAGTTTATTTTCATTAAAATTCAGCGATCGAGTTTGGAGAGTGAGAGTGACATGACGTGCAAGCCGGTTACTTGTTTTTAATGGTATCATGTTTTATTGTGTTTTAATTCTTAGCTTCTCTGCTGCGTAGACATGGCATGGCAGGCGGCTCTCTTTGTGTGTGTGTACGTCCGAATTGTGAACTTGATAACTATAACAAGATAACAATGTATTTGATCCAGTTTCATTGTACAGATACACTATAATACTTTGTTGCAATATACATGTCAATAGTTGGAATTTTTCGTGGGTATTAAGACGCTTAAAACCTTTGACTGTAGACGAGGCGGAGTTGGTCACCTCTCATTATTATCTATCACTGATGACGTATCTTACTGTGGCTTCTTTATCTAATGTGTTGTGTGATTGGTTGTTGGTTAAGCTCATCGCCGATTGACATAAAGTTGGTTGATAATTGACACAAAAAAGTGCCTTTATTGAGTAAAGAAATTATATTCTTGTTAACGTTATTATTTGACATTAACGATATAAAAAGAATTTATATTTATTTTTTGTATATTATTTTTTATCGTTTGTATTAGACTTACGTTAATGGTATTATTTTGTGATGTTAGAGAGAGAGAGAGAGAGAGAGAGAGAGAGAGAGAGAGAGAGACGACGACGACGACGACGACGACGACGACGACGAACCCGGAAATACTTCGTCTCGCAGGACAGAAAACGGATAATTCAACAACAATGTAACACAGAATATTACATAACCGCGAACTAATATAGAATTTTATATATTACCTGTACGAACTAACACAGAGACCTATAACTGCGTCTATAACTACGTCCTATCGTGACATTCTCTATAACTACGTCCTATCGTGACATTCTCTATAACTACGTCCTATTCTCTATAACTACGCACCAACATACAATTCTATACAATTACGAACACAATATGAAATTTTAGAATTACTCATAAACAACGATTACTATTATCTCTATGAGCCAACATGGGAATCGATGTAACTATGCGTTCAGGTTACATTCCACACGGTGTATATACATAGTGCGGTTTTGGCTTATATCTTTACTTGTGATGGTGGTATATAGTGTGGTGTCTGTGTAGTGTGGTTGCTATATAGTGTGACGCTTTTGTACTGTAGTGTGGTTGCTATATAATGTGGTTCCTATATACTGTAGTGTGGTTGTTATATAGTGTGGCTGCTATATAGTGTGGTTCTTGTATAGTGTGGCTCCTCTATAGTGTGGCTCCTCTATAGTGTGGCTGCTGTATAGTGTGGCTGCTGTATAGTGTGGCTTATATAGTGTGTGGTTGCTATATAGTGTGGCTGATATATAGTGTGGCTCCTATTTAATGTGGCTGCTCCAATTCTCTTTCCCACGCGTCACCTGCAATTTACATCCAACGGCCACTAATTATATAATCCTTCTCTCACATTAATTAACTTTTTCTTATTGAGATCGACACAAATTAAAAGAATTATATCAGAAATTTTTTTATTTATTTATTTATTTATTTATTTATTATTGGTTCCACTTTTCTTCTTTTTTTTCTTTTATGTGCCATTGAAAGTTTATCATAAATGTCATTATTATTGTTGTTTTCATTTGTCTCGTTTTACTTTTGATTTCAACCGATAATTTAACAAAAGCAACTATTTTTTTTTACATTTCCAATACTCCTTTTTTTATGCAGTTCCAGCCTACCGAACGTAATTAATTTTGAAAAAAAAAAAAAACATTCTGCTCATTTTTTCCCCAATTAAAATCGAAGGAAAAAATCATTAATAAACGAAGTAAATTAATGACGTTGCTTGTGTGTGTTGTGTTTCTATTTTACCAATATATTCTACCAACAGTTCCCCAGGTAATGAAAGATTTATTCATTCAGGAAATAAATTTGAATTATTTTCCCCTCATTACCCCCACAGCCCAGAAAAAAAAACCCACTGTGGATCTTTGTTGATTTTTTTCATTAATTTAATTACAAAATTAAGTAGATAGGATGGAGAAAAGTTATATAAAATCCCTTACCAAAAAAATAAGTATAACTGTATGTAGAAATATTTTATAGGTAATTTCTTCTCACTGTTGTAAAATTGGCAAAAAAAAATATTTAAATAGGTAAAATTTGATCCATTGAAATCCATAGTAATGAAGGAGGTAAATTATTGAAGGAACAGGTAAATAAAAACCCAATATTGTTAAACCCACAAGAAATAAATAATTAAACCAGCAGATAAAATTGAATTAATCTACAAATTTCGTGTTAGTGTTGAGTTTAGAGGCGTGTGTGTGGGGGTAATAATACCTTTTTGTCACTTTGTGGTTTCTTTGTAATTTGGCACCGTTACCTTCCCTTGTACTGTACTTTGACGAGTGAACACCTAAGGGGGAAGTGGGTATATTTGATGACTGTGGCTGGCTGAGAGAGAGAGAGAGAGAGTATTTTTTTAAACTCGCCAACACCAAGAACCTTTAAGCTATACCTCTGGTGGCGTCGTCGTTATATATTTAGATTCATATATCAATAATAAATCAGTCTGGTGGACCTGACTTGTTAGATGTAGTTATTTATTGGTAGTTTTAAAGCCATTTCTCTGTAGATTATGTTACTTTGATGATTATAATGTTTAGGGAAATATTAGGTCATGTTTGATTTTTTTTTAGTTCGACTCAGGTTCTACACTAACATGCTACAGTCACTTGATTTAATGTCCGTGATTATCTAAATTCTACGGGATAATTATTTAGATTTTTTTTAGGGGGTCACATCATAATTCAATTACCGAATATCGTGTTCATTATTGTCTTCTGATGTTTAATTAACACCACCATGAGCTATATTTTTTGCCGCTTATAGATCGTGTTATGTTGTACATTTAACTATGGGTATTTACTAACTCTCTAAATTTTACGTTAATGTGTAGTTAAGGACACGTAATCGTCTCCGTGTGATAGAGAGTATAAGTTAAGAAATAGTTGCGAGCTTTGTTGTCACCAGCCACTCCTTCACCCTTGGCCAGGATATCAGGGGCTTGTTTATGTAGAGCTGAACTATAGTGAGAGGGAATATTAATGCGGATATGGACTGAAGTCAATGGGTGTTTTTCGTGGACCTGGACTAAAGTGTTGATAACAAAACCCGGTTCCTGAAAACGTCCTTGGAAAAATGTGATGCTTAAGTTGTCCCTGAAGAAGAAAATAAGTTTTAGAAGAACTTTGAACAGTGCTTGAATTTTTCCTTGTGTGTGTGTGTGTGTGTGTGTGTGTGTGTGTGTGTGTACACCTTGATATAACAGTACCAGTATGCTTATGTATCAGTATAAGCTAAACACCCGCCCCAGTTGACGCTCTGCATCGCACTGCCCTGAATGTGTGGCGTTTCGCGTGGGGGCAGCGGACAAGGTAGAGTCGGGTGAATAAGACAAGTGTTGATGATATATGTAGAGTGTGGACCTGCAGCTCTGGTCCCAAGGGGAGCGTCCACCTGTGTTGTCAGGGACTACGACACGACCTGGGGGGGCGGGCGGAAGAGGAAGAGAGTGGGGGGTGAAACAGGAAGGGGAGAAAAACTGTGGGAGAGTGAGAAGAGGGAGGGAAGGAAGGAAGAGGTAAACTAAAACGATTAAGGGAACCAGCGAGAGAATGACATGAAATGAACGTAGATGACAGTGGAGAGAAAAGAGAGGAAGAAAAGAGTGCGAGTTCAGAGGGAGGTGGAAGAGGAGGTCGAGAAGAAAAGTGAGGGAGGAGGTAATGGTGGGGGCTTGGACTAGGAGGGTGTTAAGGGAGGGAGTTAAGACCCTGGGAGAAGGAGGTACTCAACTGCACCTGGTCAGAGTACGACTCCATTGCATCCATTGGCTAGTTCTGTTGTTTTAACCGCTCACACCGCGGGCTAGTTCTGTTGTACTCGTATTACTAGCTCACACCACGGGCTATTTTTTATACAGTATTCTCCTGAAATCAAAATACTGTATTGGGAAATCCTGCTGTACTATATGCCTGAAACTATAGGATACAATATTCTACTCTCATGTAATCTTGTAACTCTGGAATATCCTGCTGTATTTGTAGTGTATTTAACCAGGTCTGTATCCCACATGGTATCCGGGAACCATTACCGGCCTCTATACCCGGCTTATAGACCGCTTCAATACAGCTAACAAATGGACGAATCAAAACGCGAATTACTGGAGCTGGATAAAACGAGTGTAATACGTAATTAAATATTGGCTGAAAATACAACAATCATATGTTTTTTTTTTTAAGTTTAAGTAATACTGGCGTGTGTATGTTTTAAAATAGATTTCCATTGTGTTAACCAACCCGGATGTATTAGTGCAACAATGGCGTCTTTGTGGTCAATACGTTAACCAGAGACATTGCTGGGAAACATCGTGCACGGGTGTATGGCGGTTTATTTCAATCATTACGAAATAGAATTAGGATTATGTGGTCGTTTGTAAAATTAAATCGGACAGGAAGAGGATTTTTTTTTTAAGTTATTTTCCACAATATGGATTTACCTCGTGGAGATTATAGTTTTTTTTATTATTATTATCCAGTTATTTTCATTCTTGTTGCTTTTACTCTTGAACATCTGGGACCAGTTTAAGTAAAAGTCCACAGTAATCGAGGCGGTGATGGCATGATATGATTCCCTCCTGTGATATTATTCTTATCATGGTTGACAATACAGTCCAGGCGTGATGGATTGCTTACACGGATACAGTCAGTGTTATCATTTTGGGTTTAAACGCTTCAGAGCTGGTGATGGTATAGTGACGAGGTTTAGTAGGAAATGTAATGGAAGTATAAAATTGAACTTGTAAACAATGAAAACCAAAATTGTATCGGAACAATTTCTAGATATTGGAAAGTGGCATCCCCCAGTCTCGACCGTTGTCAGAATTTGTATATAATATTTAGGTTTACAGTTAAGGTAAATGCACCGTGTATCTGGCTATACTGTAAAGGTAAAAACACCGTGTATCTGGCTATACTGTAAACCACTTTTCTTAAGGGTCGGGACTGTCGCCAAGAGAAGAAATAATATAAATGCTCAACACGTAATTTACATGAAACAGTAGTACCTCTATATGCCAAGGTCACAGACTATCTCGGGCGTGGGTCAGGACACGTACGGGATATCAGTATTCGCCTCAATACACCTCGATGCCTTATTTATTGGCTCAGGTTCCAGACGTGTGCTGCGTCAGACATAGTGATGCACACGTCACCGTACGCTATCATGCTGAGAGTACCTGGTGGGGGTGAGAGTACCTGGTGGGGGTGGGAGTACCTGGTGGGGGTGGGAGTACCTGGTGGTGGTGGGAGTACCTGGTGTGTGACCCCTCGGTGAGATAACCAGGAGTATCAGCTGACGTTTGGAGGAGTATTGGGTCCCGGTACCAAGGTGGGGTGGTGGGGGTTAGGTTGAGCCTTGTTGTGATCTCAGTGGAAGTATAGACAACACATTTTCGCAGGAAGGTATGCGGGCTCCAGTGAGCTTAGTCTGGGAATCAGAGGGATACGCTGAGTCCATTCAGGCGTATGGGGGGATTCCCGAAGCCCATTTTGTCTTGGGGAGAGATACGCCAGAGCCATGGAAGGATACTCCTCACCTCCGCACGAGTACGCCGATTTTATTCTGTTCACTGAAGGTATTCCTGAATTCTTTTCTCTCAAAAATATTCGTGGATTTTATTGTTATCCAAAAAGATTACTGAATTCTGTTCGGTGCTTAAGAGGGATTCAAAGGTTTTGTTGTGTTCTCCAGATCGTTTGTAGAATTTGCTGTACTGTCGAGGCGTTGGTGAGTGTTGTCGTCATCCAAAGGGATTTGAAGATTCTAGAGAGGGATTTATTATCTTAAAGGAATACATTACGCCTCCCCAGACTCTGACGTTTTTAAGTAGTGTAGTTTGAACCAACAGGAGTACATCAGATTAAGTATAAACCCCTGAAATAACACGAGGACGTATGTTGACTTCTGAGGGATGACTCCAGCCTATCCTGACGTCTAGAACCATAAATGGGGGTTGTTGTATCCCCCGGGGTCTTACACGGAGGCTCCTCTGGCCCACAATCTCGTAAGGATGTGTTTAATTGCTATTAGGGATTTGGTTGGGTGGTAGAGCGACCGTGATTACGTAATTCAGGATTAAGTGGCGCGATATTGTTGGCGGTCACGGCTTGTGTTGTGAAGGTGGACGAGGACCTTGAGTTGTTGGTTGATGAAATAGAATTGCTGTTAGGATGATGCCGAGGAGGATGGAGGAGGAGTTGGAGAAAAGGAAGATAAAAAGTAATTATAGACAAGAGAGAGGAAGAGGCTCAACAAGTCTACCAGTATTGTTAGGCTGCAGTCAACGCCGTTATGGTTTTAAATCAAGGAGACCACCACGTGCTGGCCCCTCGTTAGCTCCTGATACACGATCATGACTCACACGCCACTACGACACCCACACACCACTGTGCCTGTCTGCTTCCACTCCCTTACTACCTGTGCCAGTCTGCCCCCACACACACCCCTGACTCCTTTACCTGACCCCCCATACACCTCACTACCTGTCACCTTCCCACACCCTGACTCCCTGTACTTGTATACACCCTCACTACCTGTACCTGTCCGCCCCCACACACCCCCCACCACCAGTCATACTATCCTCCTACCGGCCTTAACCACACACCAGCACGCGAGATTACACCGTAATTTAACCAATGGATTCGGCAGTTCCATGCTTGACGGGAGGACGGAGCAAAGTGACTTACCTCTTTATTATTTCGTACCCAGAGTTTGCTTGTGTTGCCTGTAGCAGCAGCAGCAGCTCGTGTTGACGCTGTGTACCTGTGAACCTTTCTACCTGCAGTACACCGCCACTACCACCTGTCAATACACTCAACACCACCATCACACTCACCTACACCACCACCACCACCGATCAACCATCCCACCTGCAGTACACCACCACCCTTCCCAATCCCCACCCCCATTAACTACCACCAATATCTCGACCGAATTGGTGTTTGTGGTTACGGGCTCATAGTCATCTTCTCCACGACAACTTTTTAATGGGAAATGTTGAAAGTTTGAGGTCCTGTAGGTTGACGTGTTGTGTTAGAGGCAAACAGTCAGGGTGAGGTGTTGGGTAGTTTGTGTGGCAGGAGGTGTAGCTGGCTGGCTGGCTGTAGTCATCAGACACACATATTGATCCTGTTCACTGTCTCCAGTACAAAAGCAGATTATTGCTTCCTTCCCCCTCTTAACACACACACACACACACACACACACACTACTATGTCTGCGTGCGTGTGTGTTTAAATTACTGTACATATCTTTTTCTTCATGTCTGTGTGGATATTTATCATCTATAACTATTAATCGACCCCATACCCTTATATAATGACACCCACAAGGTTAAATAAATAACCATAAATAACAATACTACAACAGAGGAACCCCAAACACACCCCCCCCCTCCCCTCCGCCCCCCTCCCACGTGCAATAATCTGAGTTGACTGATTCCTCAATAACCCGCTGAACTGGTTTGTTATTATGCCTCTGTATATAACCCGCGGCCTCCCACTTACCCGCTGACGTATGTACCTTAATGACACCGCCTCACACTCTGAAAATAAGATTAAACCTCGTAAGGAAAGGGAGGTGGAGGTATCGTTCTCAGTGGTGGAGATGTGTGTGCTGACTAGTGACCGGGTTAATGGATGGTATTTTTCCTGCTTTGCCGACACCATAGTGATGAAATGGTGGTATTATGGTGATTTCATGAGAGTTCTGGTATTTTCTTGACCTTGGTTTTTTCACTGTTATGGGTGGTATTGTTTACTGGACTGACATTGTTGGTATTATCCTGATTTCATTACGTTTGGTTATATTCCTGTGATGTTATATTCCTGTGGTAATATAATGCCAAGATGATGATTTTAGAGTTATAATCCTGGCACTATAGGTCAGAGAAGTGCCACAAGTGATATTAAAGTGGTATGATGACAATTTAATTAGTCATGTTAGAGGTGTGGTGGGTCAGCCGAGTGGACAGACCGCTCGACTGTCGCGGGTTTGATCCCTGGTTCACGCTGTCCTCCCAGTATGAGCCATTTACCCACCGGACTGATGGATGTTTTTCGCTTGTGGGGGATGTTTTACACTGTGTGGTTTAGTGTAGTCTGTATCTAAGTCTCGGTCAGCCTTGGTTTTTAATTTTACTTGGAAATTTTATGTGATGGTCTGCTGAAGTAAAGTTTATTATTATTATAACTATTTTTTTTATTATTCTTACTGTTGGTTTTGTTTTTATTTATTATTATTATTATTATTATTATTATTATTATTATTATTATTCTTACATTTATTTATTATTATTATTATTATTATTATTATTATTATTATTATTGGTATCATCATCATCATCATGGCACAGAAGTCACGAACACAATACAGTATAATAACACTAAAACGACGATGCCATAAGTACAATAATTCTATAACATAATTTTAAAGATAACAAAATAGAAGACTTACACCTAACACGAGAGTCGTCTTAAGCACATCTCGTAAGCCTCTGTGTTAGGTTAATCTCCTGTATACATTACTGTGATTACTCCTGCACGTTATAGCTTAGTTGTGATGAGTGTGTACAGAGGAGCCAGGGACCGTAGTGTTGACGTTGTCCCTTCCTCCCTCCCTCTCTTCCGCGTGACGAGGTGGAGGGAGGATTGAGGGGACTATAGTTCCTTTCCCTTCTGTCTTCAAAATTCGTCTTCCATTTTTCTCCTTATCCTTCCTCCTCTCTCTCCCTCTCTACCCCTCACCTTCTTCCTTTCCTAACTCCCGATCTCCTCTCCCCCTCCCCTCTTCCTCCCTCACCCCCCAGCTGAGTGATATCTGAGTAACTAACTTTGGGTGGCTGTTATTATCTTGTCTCAGGTTAATAATTAATGAACCAAGGTACATGAGTAAGGGGGGTGGGGGGGGCAAACAGTACGACGGAAGTACAGAGGGAGACAGACAGGTAGGTTGATGAGGGGAGAAGGTAGATTCACGAGGGAGAATCTCTCTCTCTCTCTCTCTCTCTCTCTCTCTCTCTCTCTCTCTCTCTCTCTCTCTCTCTCTCTCTCTCTCTCTCTCTCTCTCTCTCTCTCTCTCTCTATCCCTTCCCTTTACTCTCTCCTTTCTCTCTCCCTCGCTTTTGTTCGTCTTAATCTGCTTCTCCCGCTGGTTATTTGTCTCTTTCCCTATTTCTCCTTTCATTATCTCTTATTATTTGTTTATCTTCTCTCACTTTCTCTCCAATCATCACCCCCGCATAGTTTTCTCTACCTCCCTCCCTCTTTTTACCTCACTTGCTCTTATCTCACTCTTCTTTTTACCTCACTCTCTCTCTCCTTCTACCTCACTTACCTCCCTCTATCTCACTTCTTCCTTCCTTCTACGTCCTGTTCCCCCAAGCCATAAACATCGTTGTCTTCTCCCCTACATTTGGTATCTCTCCCCTCTCCCTTCTCTCTCTTCCTCGTGCTTCTCTTCCTTCTCCATCTATCCAGGTGCTACCCTTCCCAGCCATACCATCGTCCTCCTCACCTCTTTACGTCATCTCCCCCTCTCCCCTCCCCCTCTCCCCGGCTCGTCACCCCCGCATCCTCTTGTGTCTATGATTAATCAGGTGAGTCGTGGGACGGGTTGTGTGTATCGAGCGAGGCGGCCAGAAGCACAGTCTTACAGTCTTACCCCTCTCCCCAAGCTCATCTCCCCTCGGTTCCTCTACCCTCCCCATCTCTCTCCTACCCCTCAAGTCAACGTCACCCCTCTTTCTCTCATTTTACGCTCCTCTCCCTTCCATCTTTCCCCCTTTCTCCTCCTCTCACACCAACGTTCACCCCTCTCCTACGCCCACGTCACCTTCCCGCTCCCTTCGCTCCTCCCCGTCTTCCCTACGCCCACGTCTCCCCACTCCCCCTCCTCACCCCTCCCGTACCCCCATCCCACCTCCCAGCCTTCCTAACTTCCCTTTAATCTCCTGGGCCATCCCTACCTGCGTCCTTGGGGAGGCCGACACGAGGCGCTTACAATCACTGTGATACGCTCTCCCCCTCTACACCTTTCCCCTCCCTCCACGACCCATCCTTCCCCCACCCCCCTTCAATTTTTCTATCTTCCCAACCCCTCACCCTCCTCTTCTCCCCCCCCCCTTTTCCGTAGGGAGGAAATAGGGGGGAGGGGGGGGGGACACTTAACATCGGCCGCATCTATACTTCATTACCCCTCCTCCATATTACCCCCTGTTCTTCCCTGTCCACCCTTCCTCCTTGATGGCGGAGGAACGAGGTGGATGTGACACCCACAACGAGGAGCTGGAAGTATTATGTTTTTTCTATATACCTTCCTCACCTTACTTTTTTTCACCCTTCCTTTTACTCCCTTTCTACCTTTCCTAGAGAGAGGAGGGGAGTGAAGGGGGACCACAGTCATACATCATCCCTTTTTCACCCTCCCATCTTTACTAGAGAGGGAGGGAGGCATAGCAACCACAGCAATACCTCATGACCCCTTCGCCTCGCTGAGTGTGATTCATGGGGAAGGTAATGCGTCATGTGGGATGGTGGTGCTGGCGGAGGGTGGCGAGGCTATGAATAATCACCTGCATACCTGTGTAATTTGTATGTGTAGACAGGTAATCACACTCCTTGGCACTGACTAATTACTTATGCAATATTACAGGTAATAAATGTACACCTTTGTTGATACTCAGTACTTCTCTCTTAATATATACGTGTTGGCTGGGTGATAGGTAGATGGGTCATTTTCTGATACTAATTACCTGTTGATTGTAAGGTATATAGGGAGATAAGTACACCTGTGTCGATAGGTTGGGTAAAAACTCAAGGTATTCGGACCCCCCAAAAGACATAATAATAATAATAATAATAATAATAATAATAATAATAATAATAATAAATCATATAACTATACTTGTGGTCGAAGGCAGGAACTCTCATGACCAGCAAGCACCATGATTTTTGTAACATTTCTAGTGTGTTGACATCATGCAAAGGTCAAGGTCACAAGTGAATATATCATGCAGTGGTATATACGGAACTTCTCCTGTCCGCCTGTATGTCTGCCTGTAAAAACTTTAATTCATCGCTACGGGAGGAGGAAGACTCAGGACATTTAGTACAGTAAAGTGTAAACATACGACTGATCCATACTAATAAAATTTGCAGGTGTACAGAACTACTTAAGAGTTTGTAAATGAATACACGGATCTACGTCATCGATAAGATAAGCTGATAGTCATGGGTTTATATTACTGGTAAGATTTAGACAATTTTTATTGGTTTATGATCAGAATTTGTTTTATGATTCATGGATAATAAAAATAATGTTTAAATTAATTGTTTTGTTTATAATTGGTGAGTTTGTTTTCTTCTTAAGTTAACAATAGAGATAGATAAGAAAACCGTGATTATTATTATATTATCATCATCATCATTATTATTATTCTTAGCATTGTCATTATTATTATTATTGTTATTCCTGTATATAAAGTGACCAGGTGGACGAGGAGAGGGAATGGGTCTTGGCTATAGTTAACAAATACACAAATGGTCTCAAACTTAAGTCCTGGAGTGAGTGGATGGTAACGACCCATGAGGAGGAACTATTGGTTGTCCTCCAGTCCACCTGACAGATACATCACTATTAATCTTCCTTTGTTGTTGTCTGGTGAAGGACGTAATGTATAGAGTCGTCGCTGGGACACCTCAGTTGTTGAAGCGCTGTTATGGATTTTACTGTGTACTGGCCTAGTGTTGAGGCTATAATGCAAGTCCTCCTCATTGTAATTTATTTTGGTATATGATAAAATAAGTTCATTCTTTTAATAGATAGATATTGAGATATATAATGCGGGTTTTTAATTTGTTTTTATATCAAGTCATAAGTGAGGCTGGTGTTTGGGGGATAGTGTTTTTGGTTTATTTTCTATAATATGTGGAGTTACGACACTTAGACGCCGAGGTAATTGTATTTAGTAATGTATATAATGATGGTCGCCTACCTGTTGTTGATTATAAGGTGTGTCTTAGTTAGGTATATGGTATTAATTGTTATAATTTTATATTTTCGTTTCACAGAATAACTTCATTTGTTCACATAGTTATATAAGTAAAGAGGTTTGTTATTACTTTGTGCTAAATGTTTCTTTCTCTCTTTGCAGGTACGTAGTGATTTAAGCTGACGGTGGAGTATAAATGAGACCCTCGGGGTGAGTCTGTGTGTGTCAGTACTGCCGTAAACCTCTCGTGTGTCCGCCAATACACTTAAGTACTCGTGTAAGTTAGTTAAGCCTTACATAATTGAACGCTACTACAGGCAGAATGTGGGCCAGTGTTCGTCTGACGTAAGGGCTTTGAACAGCGTGTAATTTCGGAGTGGAAGGTAGGCTAGCGTAAGGGAGTGCCAGGCGAAGTTGATTGCTTATGGTGGCGCTGATGTGTATTACAAGGATAATCTGTCCAACTTTGTGTTATACGAGATACCAGGAAGTTACACGAATTTATCAAGAAGAGAGAGAGAGAGAGAGAGAGAGAGAGAGAGAGCAGAAGATGAAGAAGAAAAGAAATAGAGGGTGGGGAGAGAGTAAGAGTGGGAAAAGATGAAAGAGGAGGAGAAAATAGGACATAAAGAAAAATGGAAAGAGAGAGAGAGAGACGAAAAGGAAAATGGAATAAAAATAGGAGGGGAGGTTGAAAGAAAGGAATAAACAAGACCAGGATACAAAAGGAGGGGGAATAGATTTTTATTTGAGAATATTTTGA
Source organism: Homarus americanus (assembly GCF_018991925.1). Classification (NCBI taxonomy): domain Eukaryota; kingdom Metazoa; phylum Arthropoda; class Malacostraca; order Decapoda; family Nephropidae; genus Homarus; species Homarus americanus. The sequence goes on from NW_024732529.1 coordinate 23,627, forward strand.
ATTTTTTATTTTTTTTGTATCAGTTTTTCGATTTTTATATTTGTATTTGATTTATGTATTTGACATATTTTTTATATATAATTCTTATTCTCTTTTATCTACTAATTTCTTTTATTTTTTAATTTGATATTCCTACCGTCACTGGGTGGAGGTGGTGTGGCGGTGGAGAGGGAGGGTGGAAGAGGGGGGGTGGAGGTGGAGTGGTAATGAGTGGAGGACAGATAGTGGAGGGGAAACTTAAGCCAACTCGGACTTTCGCCTCCTGAATTTTTTATTAGTGGACGTCTGCGGCTTTATACCACCACCTCGATGGACAATACTCTGTGTGTGTGTGTGTGTGTGTGTGTGTGTTTTTCTTAGCGCGAACCATTTAGAAAATTACATGGGACGGGGAAGGTGTAGTAGACGTGGTGTAGTGAAGGTTGGTTGTCTGACTGGCTGGGTAACAGGCTGGCTGACTGGGTAGGTGGCTAGTTGGTTGGCTGGATAGATGACTGGCTTTCTAGCTGTCTGGATAGGTGGCTGGTCGGTTGGCTGGCTGGCTGTATCTGTAGCTCGCTGCCTGTCTTGGAGGAAGTTTATAAAGTGTCGGGGTGTCTGAGGTGACAGTTGTGGTTGGTCAGATGGTCACAGAGGCTCGGCCACACGCCGTCTGGGACACCTTCCCCCAAAACCATGTGTGTCCTATGAGCCCCTGGGGGATCTTGCTGGAGGCGCTGTGACATGTGTAGGATGGAGAGGCCCTGTGGCGTGTGTAGGCTGAAAGGTGCCGTAACAGGTGTGTAGGATGAGAGACGCTGCAGTAGGCGTGTAGGATGGAGATTTAAAGAAGGAAATCTGAAGGCTATGCGATATATATATATATATATATATATATATATATATATATATATATATATGTCCCTAAGGATCTCCTGAAAAGGCGTTGTAGGAGAAAAATTTAATCCAGGGATCCAGGGAGTGTGGAGAAGACCCGTCCTAGTGTGCATAAGACCCCTATGCCAGCGTCCCCGAGCGAGTGTAGTAACGGGAACCGAGGCGGGGGGGTCACCACGGGGCAGGTGAGGATGTAGCGTTGTGCTGAACCATTACCCTCAAAGGGTGAAGTTGTCGTCCTCAAAGGGTGAAGTTGTCGTCCTCAAAGGATGAAGTTGTCCTCCTCAAGGGGTGAAGTTGTCCTCCTCAAAGGATGAAGTTGTCCTCAAAGGGAAAGGTTGTCGTCTTCAGTGAGTAATGTTGACGTCTTCGGTGGGTAAACTAATAAGGTCATCATACACAGAGAGTTAAGTTGATGTACATGGTTGATGACGTTCTCTTACGTATCAAGAGGTCAGGTAGCCCTGCCAAGGAGCTAAAACGGGTCATACCTCATTACGGGTCACAGGCGGCCTAAATTTACTACTCCTGTTTAGGATAAATACCGTATTCTGATACCCACATTATGTTGAGTTGAGTTGAGTTTGAGAGTTCCATATACATAAATCTGAGTTCTTGAAGATGCAATGTATTTACACCACTATATATACTTTGCATTGTGGTCGTATTGAAGCAGTTTTTTGTGACTTGGTGATTATTTTTTTCAATATGTACGAGTGTGAAGAAACAACAGAAGGTAAATGTTTTTATCGGACACGAGTGCTTCTGGCAGACACATAAACGCAAACCTACCTGAGAACTTAATCACAGCCAGCAGGTGCCCTCTCATACCCTGTACACACGTTACCTCTGTGTCCCTCTGGCTGGCGGGGCACAAAAGACGGTCATGTATTGTGGAAGAGCACAGATGTCCCCCTTTCATCCTTGCTTGTTTGTCCTAATCTTTGAAAATTGTGTGATCATAATATATTTGTGTATGTTTTCTTTGTTTGATAATTCAGGTTTTTGGTGTTTTTTGTTTGTTTTATTTTGTTTTTGTTTTTATTTTGTTTTTGTTTTCCAAATGTCTAAATCTTTACCTGAAATATTATGCTCATCCACCGTAGATTACTTCCTGGTGTGGCCTCAGTAAATAAACAGGTGGTGTAGTCTGTACTTCAGGCGGTCCTTGGTGGTGGTGGAGGAGGGGGTGTGTGTGTGAGCATCGGGGGAGGTGTGGCGGTGACACTGGTGATCAAGAGGGTGATATAATGCCTTCACAGTATGAAGCATGGCACTCCACCCTACCTCACCTGTTGCTCCAATTACACCACACCTGCTCAAGTAGTGGGGCATTGTGGTGGACCTGCTGCCTCTGGTGGTAGGTGTAAAGGAGGTATAGTGGTGGTGGAGTTGATGGTGGTGGTGGTAGGAGGTATGGTGATTATGGTATTGGTCCGTCTTGTATCGAATTTATGGTGTCTGTAAATACTGTAATGCCGAGAAAGATTACTGTACTCTGGGTTGTTCACTAATTCATACACAGACTGCCTGAGCAGGTCCGCGGTAGAAGGGAGTTTAAAGTATTAATTAAGCCAGTAGGAGCTGACGTCTCGTGTTTGATCTGCTGTCAGAGTACGCGCTGGAAGACTCGTTGATCAACCTAGCCTAACTTAACTTAACTTAACTTTGATCTTCTGTAGTGTTTGTGCGTCAATTTTTACGCATTTGTACTCTATATATTTTCTCTCTGAATAAGTAGTATGAGATTGAATGAAAGATGTACATGGATTATTTACCGAATCTCAATATACGATAGTGTGAATGTTTTTCGTATGAGTCTTGACAGTATTGGCACCTTTTAATGCATGGTCTGTTCACTACATCAGCGGGATAACGATGCAGTGAATGTAACGTTTTGTATAAATCATGTCAGTGACCCCATTCAATGCATGGCTTGTGCACTTAATAATGATGGAATGACGATACAGTAACTGCAACGATTAGTATAAATATTAACAAGTGTGTGTGTGTGTGTGTGTGTGTGTGTGTGTGTGTGTGTGTGTGTGTGTGTGTGTGTTTTTTGTGTGTGTTTTGTGTGTGTTTTGTGTGTGTGTGTGTGTGTCGAAACTTAACCTTAAATTAACTGCCATACTAACGATGTTTATACTCACGAGATCTCTATTACTGGTATATTTATTTGGAAACAATTAAGATATTTACCTTCGAATCGTCAGGGTATTTTTTTTTTTTTGTAGTTCCCTGTCTGAGGATTTAATTCTACTGTATATATAACCACTGAAGAGAACTTAAAGTTGAACGACATCACCTCTTAAAGATTAATGAAGGGAGGAGATGAGGAGGATGCGGGTGTATACTAATGCTGTCTGTCTGTCTGTCTGTCTGTGTCATCGTGCTTAAGTTGTAAATACACTTGAGAGTTTGGCAGCGTTATGACTGGAGTGGATTTGGCGGCTTCTACCCTGCGTCCACATGCGCCACGGTCCTTCTGGGGGGTAAATTAGTATTCAGCTGGATGTTAATTGGGTGTGTTTCGGGGTTTGCCACCTTCCTCCGCTCTTGTAACGACGCCAGATGCAAATGAGGTTGTTTTGCATTTATAGTAAGGTTAATTGTTCTGTGTGTGTGTGTGTGTGTGTGTGTGTGTGTGTGTGTGTGTGTGTGTGTGTGTGTGTTTGTTTAGGCTCGTTGAACTTATGAATGTATAGGTCTGTTGATTTCCCCGACATTGCCTCCTGTACTTTCCTGTATTCATTCTTACGCTGGTCTATGAATTCTCACTTAAACTTCTCCTAATCTCCCGATACATTCATTTACAGTATACTACTCTCAGTCTTGTTCACCTTTCCATCTTTCTTTCCCTCACACCATCCCTACCACTCTTCTATACTGTCCCTCTCACTCTCCCACACCATCGCCCTCACTCCTTCACATTATTCATCCCACTCCTCCACATCACCCTTCTCCCTCCATCCCTCCTTCCCTCACACCATCCCTCTCACACTCTCAGACCCACTCCCACCCTCAATCCTTCACTCCCTCGTCATCGCTGCCAGCACCCACACACACACGGTGCCAGGGTCGGCCGAGCTGCTACAAGATATACCGCCTACGGTTTGTCTTCATATATTGTCGTGTTATGCGCTGTGTAACGCTAACGAATTGTTTGTCACGCCTGACGGCTCGCTTAGGGCACGATGAGACCATCTCGCTAACGAACGGTCTTCAATTACTGCATCGTGGGACTGACCTGGGGTTAGATTCATGTTAATATGCGTCCACGTGTGTTAACTTTGTGTCCATGGATGTTAACTTGTGTCTTAGCGTGTTAAATATGTGTCCCAGTATTTAACTTTGTGCCCTAGCGTGTTAATTTTGAGTCTCAGCGTGTTAGCTTTGTGTCCCAGCTTTGTGTTCTAAGGTGTTAACTTTGTGTCTTAGCGTGTTAACTATGTGACCTAGTGTGTTAACTTTGTTTCCTAGTGTAACTTTGTGTCCTAGCATGTTAAATTTATGTCTCGGCGTGTTAACTTGGTGTCCTATCTGATTAACAGTGAAGGAAATGGTTGAAGTTAAGGAAGGTATATTTTTACCCCAAATCACTGAATTAAATGGGGAGATAGTTGAAACAAAATGTAAAGTAATCTTCTTCTCTTTAGTCCCATTAGAGCAAATTTGAAGAAATTGGGTAAAAATAGCAATCTCCTATGTGATTTTTGTATTTAAATTAAAAACTAATTTTCTCACAATAACTTAAAAAAACCACAAACGAATCTTATAATTTAAACTCCGTTGCAAGATTTTTTTTGTCGAAGGAGGAGGAGAGGATACAACACTGACCACTCATCCTAAGAGTCACTCGTTCGATGATGAGGCACCCCCAGTCGCTCCACTTGTTGATGGGTACCTGACATGAGTTGGAAAAATGCACTACCGAGACACACTGATTAAATGGTTGTGATCTCAAACACACACACACACACACACACACACACACACACACACATACATTATTTAATGCTAAATTGCCACTGACTTTCTGGTCTATAAAACGTTATCCCCTTAATATAGAGATTGACCAGTGTAATGATCCGCCAACGCTTCACTGACTCGTCCCTCCGGCCATTGATATTCTGAATTACCATCTGAATTATTATGTTGATCGCTGCCACACACAAAGCACAATAATTCCCCGAACTAATTGAAAATGAGAAAATTCATTAATTTCCTGAGTTGACACACACACACACACACACACACACACACACTTCTGGTTGATTCTAGAGTCTGTACACTCACTCGCTATTTCCCTCACACAGTCCCCAATTGTCATCAGAACTTGCGTGTGTACAGCACCTCCAATAAGTGTAGCCTGCACAACACACACACACCACCAGTAGAGTTTGGAGACCATGACTGGGAGAGGGAGGGGGGGGGGCAGCAGCGTCTGAGCATCGTCACCTGTGGTTAGATCAATAAGTGGTGGGCGTGGTACCTCGTGAATTACTACCTGTGTGTGTTTACCCAGACGCCGCGATAAATCACTCGGCTGTGTTGGAGACGTCTGGAGGTGTTGGATTCTCTCGCACTTTCGCACGCTAAATTCATCCCCGCCTTCCTCCCGCCATCCCTCTCCCCCGTCATCACCCCCCTATTCCACCCTCACCCTCCCCTAATCATCAACCCCTTACCCTCCTCCGTCATTACCCCCACCATCCCCCTCCTTTGTCATCACCCACTACATCCTCCCCTCCTCCTCAGCCATGACCACTCTCCACCCTCCCCCGTCATCACCCCTCTCCATTCCCCCCTCCCCCTCTTTAACTGGAGATGTGAGAACGCATCTTAATGGCTCACTCAAGGAACGACCAGGAAATGACGACCTGAATGGTGTGTCAAGATACAGTACCGTGGAGACTAAGTCGTAGTTTTAGATGCGTTCTCGTCTTCTCTCTCCCGTTAGGACGTAAACCACGATATAATAATGGGGGGGGGGATAAAAAATCTTTGAGACTGTCGTAGTTATATACGTAGTTAGGAGGATCGACACACGCCTGGAGCACGTCGGTCTTAATGAGGGAGCAGCCTACCTGTGTTAGTGTGAGTGGTGATGGACAGGTGTCAAGAAAACGTAGTGGTATTATGGCGTTCACTTATGACTGTCTTGTGTGGATTTTTTTTCCTCACGTTGTCAGGAGTATAAGAGAAGGTGACTTGACCCCCTGAGTGTGATGACTTGACCCCCTGAGTACGATGACTAATTTCTTGTGTATGGTGGCTAATAACGCTACACTGTGGAGGAATTAAGAGAGGAAAATGCAAAACTGTTGTCATACTCTCGCGACTTTAAGCTTTTAGTGTGTGTGTGTGTGTGTGTGTGTGTGTGTGTGTGTGTGTGTGTGTGTGTGTGTGTGTCCACCATGAAAGTGAGTGTAGGCCGCACACTCTCTGTTTACCCCGTGCGGTTGTACATTTTGTGGGTCCGTTTGTTGAGCCAATCGATACTGGAGTGATCGTGTGTTGGTTCCTACCTGGTCACCCTCCACACACACACACACACTTGCTCTCTATCTTTAAGACACAGTAAGTCGCTTGGTTGTGTTTTTCATTTCCTTCTAATTATGAGATAGTTTCACTTTATCTTCGACGTTGACATAGACACAAAGAGGCAGGGTCCTGAGGGGTGAGTCATAGTGGGTTAGCACATACCAAGGGGGGGCCAGACTGTGTACAGCATTATTAATAAGGTGAAGTGCTTATCGAATTCCCTTGCCTGGCGTGGCTGACAAACAGCAACACAAGCGTCATCAGAAGGCTGCTGGTAATACTGATGATGATATTATTATTTATTATTATTGTTATTATTATTCATTGAGTTTCAAACAACATGAATGGAATGACTAAGGTTTATTTGTTGGTTTATATTTACATTTAATCTTCATATATAATTAATTCCTTTTCTCTTGTGTCAAGGGAACGTGAAGCGGCGGTGACTTACGTACATACCAACAAGGTTTATCAGATCCTAAAACTCACACACTTTATGAAAAATTATTTTACATTAGAAAAAATATTCATCAGTCAGGTCAGAAAGGCTTGCACTCGACTGACGAAACGCTGCCAGACGTGACCTTGACGGGAAGTGTGTGTGTGTGTGTGTGTGTGTGTGTGTGTGTGTGTGTGTGTGTGTGTGTGTGTGTGTGATATACTGTAAGTTTGATATGGATTGTGTGAACATCGTGTAGGACCTGCAGGCGCCTGGGAGGTGTAGAGTGTGAGCTGAGTTAAGTGTACTGGGAGCAGGAGTTAGTATCCTGTCGAGTACCGAGAGGGGAGGACGTAACTCGTTAAGTGCTATCATAATTTATCTTGAGTACAGTTGAGTGCTGGTGTGTCTAGAGTACATGGTATTAATATCAACTCAGAAAATTTAAGACTGAGTTCGATGGCATTGATTTTTCGCCAGAGTAAGATACGATAAGTAAAATAATTATCTCATTTCTTATCTCTTAAGTTAAGGTAAGTTAACGCCCCGAGTACGATGGACTGGAGATGATTTAACTTCGTGCGGTACAATAACTTAGTCCTGGGAGTACGATAGTATTGATTTATGGCCTTGTACGACACTGTAACTTAGCCTTCAGACCCCCTTTGTAGCCTGTCTCACGAAGGGGGGTACAAACGTGACGGTAAGAGGGCCTGGGAGGGGGGTGAGAGGGCCTGGAGGTAGGGAGGGGACTGACGGGGTGACAGGGCGTATGTAAGGAGGGGAGGTGAGAGGGCGTGGGTGGGGAGGGGGAGGAAAGAGCACTTTTAGCTTGACTCGTCTTTCAATACTGAGGGAGTGGGTGCAGGAGGAGAGGAGGAAGTGGAAGGAGTGGGGTGGTAAATGGAGGACATGAGGTGAGGGGGTCGAGGAGTGTGGGGGGGTGGAGTAATGGGAGTGAGGATGAGAGAGGGGAGTGGTGTTAGTTGTGGTGGTGGAGTTAGAGGAGATGGTTGTATTGGGGTGCCCGGGTGACAGTGTTGTACCAAGTTCATGAATAATGCAACACCAATTCCACAGGGCAATATCTGACGCCTGCTAGTCCCACCTCGCCCCACACCTGTCCTGTAGGCTATCCTTCTCCCATACCTCGATCCACACCTGTAGTTCTCCTCTACCCACACCTCACCGGTCGCCCTCTCCTACCCCGTCCCACACCTGTAGCTCTCTGTTACCCCGCCCCCACACCTGTAGCCTTCACCTACCCCGCTCCACACCTGTAGCTCTCCTTTACCCCGCCCCACACCTGTATCCTTCACCTACACCGCCCCACACCTGTAGCTCTCCATTACCCCGTCCCACACCTGTAGCTGTTCACCTCCCCTCCCTTCACCCCACGTCATCTGTAAAGGGGAAAATTTGATTTTTTAAGCGAATTTAACCTTGAACAACAACACAATAGGTGTGAATAGTTTACCAAGTCGACAGATTATTTTAATGTAAACAGTTTCCTACCCAATGGACGCCTTTCTTTACCCGAGTGATAGATGTTGTTCATGCGTGAGGGATTTTTTTTTTCGTTGTCGGCTTTTATCGCGTGTTGGTGTTGTTGTGATAAAGTATTGCTGTGCTTCCTCAAACATGGTCTTTTATTAAAGGCGTATTCTAGGTTAGTATAGACACAAGTCATCAACAAATAGAAATGTACCTGACCATCGACCCGTGTTTGGCTGCTGCACGACCACTGCTCCACCCCCGTTACTCGATCTCTCGACTCGATGTTCCGGACCTCGAGTCATGGATCATGGATACATTGGATGGCCCATAGCTTGGGCTCATGGTTAGGCTCTCCGGAGCTCCGTATCTGTGCTGTTCAGATCTCGAACGGAGTTGTATTGAAGCGGTGCACCAGGGTCGGTGGTCGGCGGAGACGGTTGTGGTTGATAGCAAATTGTGTTATTGCTGGTTGTTGGTGTTTCTTGTCAATATGTTGTGCATTCCAACATTGCGTTTGCTACTCCTCTCCTATAGTGATGTAGAACACCTGAGTGAGACTGAATAGTGCAGGAGCAATAAGCTAAACATAAGGTGAAATGTAAGTTAGCAGAACGTTCGAGTCTGTGGGGGTCGGTTACCTCCCGGTTCCTGGTAAGGTGTCCAGCTCAGGAACAAAAGCTCGTAACAACATATATATTTTGTTTACCATTGATTAAGGCATTGTTTACACGCGACTGAGTATACATATAGTTAGAACCTGGCTTTACCTGGCCGCCTCCTCACCTACTTTTACCAACACTCACCTAGACTGCTGGTGTATCCTTGTCTCTAGTGTATTGTATTGAATCTTGAATAACAGCCATGACTAATAGAGAATCCTTGACTGTGAGAAGCTACGAGTATTGTTGGTGTGTACAGCTGCTGACAGAGTTCCCTAGACGGAGTATATATCTGGCATCTACTGTAGTGGGGCCGTAGTTAGGAAGGGTTGGGATTTGAACAAATTCTCTCAGTACGTTGTTATTAGTGGAGTTTTTTCCTTCGTGTTCTTGTGATTGAATGTATAAATAAACACAATGTTCACCAGCCGTAAAGCGAGTCACATGTATGAACCACAAGTAGAACCCGGAAGTTGTTAAACGTCAAGGAATGTTTAGTCTCACCTGTCCGCCCCGGGTCCGTCCGTCCACCCAGCCATGTGTTGAGGAGCTGTGAACACGATAACTTGAACAAATAACAATGAATTTTAATTAAACTTGGCGTTAGGGCTTGTCACCACAAAACCTCCAGACGTGTTCAGTTATCTTCGTTGTCCGTTATCCCGTGCCCATTAACGTTTAGACAGTGACAGTATGTATTGATTACTATTTAATTACTCTATAGCAGCTTTCTACTCAAGTGTTACGAAAAAATTACACTGAATGCTAATGTATTTTTGGAGTGGGTGTGGGTACAAGTTTGCCTCCGGGTGTAAGTACCTTGAATTTACTGGGTGTTCTTTACTACGATAATAATAATTGATTGATAGACTCCGGTAAATTTATGATAATTATGCAGATCCTGACTCGAGTGATAACCAAATAAGATTACTTTTACTTCACAATAAGAACCTTGTCTTTTATATATTTCTTATCAATATAAACATGAAGGGTTGTTGTCATGGAGGAGAATAACCATTTAGATCCCATGGTGTGGTAATAGTGCCTGGAGGAGCCATCTGTGACACCAAATGTTGAGGGATATTGGTCCATCAGAGAGTCAGGTGGTGTTAAGGTATCTCCCGCTGGTTGTAAAGTTCCCCGCGCTCACCTTCTTCAGTAGCCGGCGGGGCATCCTTGGCTGTGGTTTAGTGCTGATCCCCCCCCCCCCACTCCCCCACTCTCAACCACACAGCTAAAAATACTCTGTAAAACCTCGGCAACACGATACAGCCACTAGGTACCAGGCAGCAACGTAGCATTGATTCGCCATGACTCCTCTACCACACCAACGCCACACTAACAACCAACAGTTACAACGTAATATTGAATCATAATCTAATCCCACAGCAACACCCACAGTGATTTGTTAGCGCCGGCACCAACCAGACAACAACACGTCAACGCCAGCTATCACGAGTACAGTCATGGCGCACCACCCCCTCCTAAAACCTAACAATAGACGCCCAGTACGTTCCCACCACCCTGACCAGACTCCCACCCTAACCTTTCCCATCCCTGACTCTTGTGTCTGTGTCATGGTATAGTCTTCCCCCTGACTCAAAATTTGGTGTCATTCTTCATCTCTCCCTCCTTCCCTCCTCCTCCCTCTCTCCTCCTCCTCCCTCTCTCCTCCTCCTCCCTCTCTCCTCCTCCTCCTTCCCTCTCCCTTTAACTCAGTACGTCCATCACAGCTGCGACAGAGGACCATCAGGCTGTGTTAGTACCCAGTCAGGCATCTCAGGCTAAAGTCCCCAATACATGCCAACAGTCCTGGCCACAACCTCTCCCTCCCTCCCTCACCCCATTCTCCCATCACCAGCCCAATTCGCCATGACATGTATGCTGTGTGAGGTCTGTGGTGGGTTAGCTAGAGCGGTTGAGGGTATGAGGGGGTGGGGGGTGGGTGCTGCGGGCTGTGAGGCGATGCAGGTGTGGTTCTCTCTGCATGTAGATTGCACGACGGCTTTCCGCATTCCCACGTCGACTCGATTTTTGTTCCTTCACTCCTACGTCTGGATGAATTATTATACATTCAAACGTTTTTTTTTCCCCGCCAGATGATAGTTTTTCCCCACCACGCCAGGTTTATATTTTCTCAGGCCAGGCAGTGTTTTCCCACGCTAGGCTGAATTTTCTCACGTCAGGTAACTTTTTTTTTATTCCACTACAAGTAGTTTTTTTCTTTTGCTTGGTTGAGTGTTTTTTCCGCAATACATGCAGATTTCCCTCACACAAGGGTAAATTTTCCCCCGCCAAAGCAGAGGTTTCCCCATACTAGGTAATTGTCTCTTGCAAAGGCTTGAGTTTTTTTGCGATATGTTAATGATATTTTTATACGCCACACTTCAGTTTTACTAAGTCAGGGTGAGTGTTCCTTACGCAGTGATAAATTTTTCCCTAACCCAGGATTAATTTCCCCCACGCCAGGTTGAGATTTTCCCCTGGCCGTACTTGATTTTTCTTCAAACTAACCATTTTTTTTTACGCCAGACCTAAGTTTTTCTCACCCTCGCCTGAGTTTTCCCTCTACACACCAAGTTTTCCCTGCACCGGGCCGAGTTTTCCCACGCTGGGTCGAACTTTCCCACGCGGATGGCGAAGTGGGAGAGGGGGAAAGGGGGATGGGGGGGGGTGATGTAGAAGGACTGACTGTTACCTCATCGGATCGAATGTTTCTCACGTTTTACCTCACCTCTCTGTGGCTCACTACCAGACGAGAGACAATTGTGAGGGAGCTCGTTGTGTGGCTGTGATGGCTGCCTCGTTCTCTTTATGTAACTCAATGGTCGTTTCGAGTCCATAAAGAGGCGATCTTGGCACGATTTTTTTTTATTTGTGCTATTGTGGCGTCAAGGATTGAGAGACGTCGACTGCTGGGGAAGGGGGAGAGGATAGGGGAGGGGGAGAAGAGGGTATGGGAGAGAAGAGGTGGAGTATCAGGGAGGGGGAAGAAAACGATTATCGGGGTGGCGGCTTTATTCCTCGTGAAGGCCGTGCAGGGAAATGATCTGCTGACGAGGGAGTTAATTTTTTGCGATTAGATGGGATTATATTTGGCGGCCGTGAGGAAGTAAAGCGAGGCCAGCCAGACAAGGTATAATATAACTGTTTTAAAAGAAGTCACATCATAGCGGGGTTTAGTGCTATTTAGTTTCATGGTGGTGTGGGGGGGAAGAGGTGATGGGGGCTTGGACATGGGATGGGGGTTAAAACTCATCATCTTCTTTGCTCTCGAGTCTATTCCCCATCCCCACCCTCATTCGTCCCCCACCCCACCCAAGACGTGAGTTAGGGTACCGTTATATATATTTAAAAAAAAAGTGATTTGATCAAGCCAAGCGTTTCTTACCGTGAGCTAAGTTACGATACCCTGGCGGCTCAGTTTATCGTTCTCAAGACGTGGGTTATTGTACTCGGAGTGTTTAAGTGGTTTTATAAGAGAGGAGGTTGGCCAGGGTGTGACGTTTTCATGTATTCAGTTGACGTATCGTCCTCTCCGGGGCCGTTTATCGTACTCACGGGAAACAGTTGTACTCATGGGAAACAGTTGTACTCGCGGGGAACAGTTATTGTATTCACTGGGCTCAGTTATTGTACTCTCAGAGCTCAGTTGTACTCGGATATAACAATCATACCCAAGCGAAAGTTATCATAACCAAGCGAGAGTTATCATAGTCAAGTGTGAGCTATATTGTAAGGGGTTAAATTTTCATCTACACAGGAGATTTAAGACGGTACTCAAGGGATTAAGATGACGTGGATTAATGTAAAGGTTAGCATTAGGTTAAGTTAAGTTAGGCTAAGTTAGGCTAGGTTAGGTTAGGTTAGGTGTTGTAATATCATTGGTATTAAGAAATTATCCCACACTACATGATGTTACAAAGAGGTTTTTTCCTTAAGTAACAAAAGCTTCATGTTACACGAAATTAATTCTTCTGTTTTGAATTTAACACCAAAATTTAACATTCCGGGATTTGAAGATAACTTGAAATTGATTCTCGAAGATTTAAAATTTTAATACAATTTAACCTACTGGACGTGAATGTAAATTATAATACGTACAATAACACAATAATTTGTAATAAAATGTGAATAAAGTTATAACGTTGTTATTGAAGAGGCACAATCCACCGCCATAGTCTTAATAATACAATAATACAACACTAAAATACAGTAAGATATCGCAAATAAAGTCCCACACATCTTGAAGTTACAATAATACAATACTAAACTACGAGAAAATATTGTAAGTCCTGTCGTCGTATATCCTGCCACACCACCATGATACACCGGGATAAAATACATCACCGCATAGCAAGATGGTTCTAAAAACACATGATACTGTAGTAAAAGAATACAATAAATACAATACATGTTCGTAAATACATTCGTGCGGCTTTAACCAGTGAAGGACATAGGTCACCGAATTTAAAGTCACCAATACAGTGTAACGTTGCAAATAAAATCGTCCACTTCAATAAAAAAATAAACTACAAACAAATAAAAAAATATATATATTCAGTCAATCAGTCATCTCTCTCTAACAGTAAAATAATACACAACCATTACAAAAAATACAGCAAAATACAGTAAAAGCCCGGGATGTACTGTACGTAAAGTCACCTCCCTACCTACCTGTTACAGTCGAAGCAGAAGAGCGCTCGGGCAAAATCTCAATAAAAGCCGCGAGGTGAGTGGTGGTGGTGACTGGAGGCGAAGAATCGATCCGTGGTTGTAATCCCGGTGGCCACATAACTCAGGGGCGGGCGGCGCGTGTTATGAGGCCGCTCCGTCAGGTTTATGATGAAATATGTGATACACCACCATGATCAGAATTGCTTAGTGCTCAAGATGTTGCGGCGGCTTCAACGATGAGCATGGAGGACGAGGAGAGGGGATGCTGCAAGATGGTGAGGGTGTTGCAAGATGATGGTGAGGGTGTTGCAAAATAATGGTGAGGGTGTTGCAAAATGGTGAGGTGAGGTGTGGGTGCTGCAGGATGGTGTTATGGTGAGGGTGTTGGAAGATGGTGGTATGGTATGGCCTTGCAAGATGGTAGTGGTGGTGAGATGGGGATGTTACAAGGGGTTGATGGGATGAGTATGTTACATGAGGGTGTTGCAAGATGGTTGTGTGGTGAGGGTGTTGCAAGATGATGGGGTGGTGAGATGAAGAGGAAGTTGCTTAAAGATGTTTGTGTAGGAGCCACGCGTCTTACCAGGTGGTGGTGTAGGGAGCGTGGCATGTTGCAAGATGGTGTTACTGCTTCAAGACGGTACGGTGTGGTGAGAGGGAAATATTGCAAAATTCTCCTATGGTAAGATGAGTATGTTGCAACGAGTATGTGTGTTGAACTGAGAATGTTTCATGGTGATTTTTCCTCCTCTAGGACACAGAAAGACGCACTAACTCAAACAAACAAACACCAAACAAATACGGACGGAGACGAGCGCTGGATCATTCGCGCTGGGGATAATTTTAGAAAGAGGTGTTTGTTTTATCTGATCAGAGAGCTGGGTGGGGGAGAGAGACAGGATCCGAGAGTACATGTATGTGTTTTAAGACTTATATTTCCAAGTATAAATAAATACGAGCTTTTATATTTTCGTTATTTGAGAAGAGAGAGAGAGAGAGAGAGAGAGAGAGAGAGAGAGAGAGAGACCTCACTTAAACAGGTAGACTCTCGTATGAATAAAGATCTCCTTCCCTTCACCATGAATATTCAATTGTATCGCGGGTACTCGAGGCTCACACACGTCAAAAATTATCCATCCCAAACCTGGAACACACTATGGTAATGCGTCCTAGACTGGCATTCTTAATCAAGGGACACACAGCATTAGTGGGCTTTAATGGCGTGGGAATAGGACTGAGAATTATGTTGTTTCCACTAGAATTTATTTATGAATGTTTTGAGTGAGAATTGTTCGTCCTTCACACACACACACACACACACACACACACACACACACACACACACACACACACACACACACACACACACACACACCTGTAGATTGGTTTATAAATGTGAAGACAATAGCTGGGTGTACTGTATATATACATTTAGGAGATGGTAAGTAAGTAAGAGAAGAAGATATAGATGAATAATGTCGAAATGTAAATAATGATGATGACGTATGTAATAATAATAATAATAATATATATAATAATAATCAATTGGCGTAAAAGCGTAACCTCACCTGGCGATACTAAGTTACACTCACACACACAAAAAAATCTTCATTGTGTTAATATACAGAGGACAAGAAGCTCCTCCCCTCCCTCCCCTCCCCCTCCCTCCCTCTCCTCCCCCTCCCCCTCCCCCCTCCCTCCCTCCTCCAGTTCGACCATGACATACCGGCGTGATCGTGTTTCCCTTGAGTGCAGCTGCGAGATACGAAACTCTAGGAAAGTGAACAAATAAACGAAAGAGATAGAGAGAGATGTCCACGTAAGCATAGTGAGGGTGGTGGGGGGGTTAGGTGAGGGCGTTATCTGGTGGCTTAAGATCTCTCTCTCTCTCTCTCTCTCTCTCTCTCTCTCTCTACATACATTCGTTCATGACACACACAAATTGAGAAGAGAGAGAGAGAGAGATGAATGAAGGAGGAGGAAGAGGTAGGGCAGTAAAGAGAAGATGATGCAGGATTTGTTGGAGATGCGTCTTGAGCTGCGGCTTATACCTGTTTGTGGCCGCGGGCTGTGTGGTGCTGGGGTGAGTCTCCGTGGTGCTGTAGAGGCGCTGTGTAGTGTCTTTATGGTGCGATGTGATATTGTGATGCCGTGTGGTGCTGTAGAGTCGCTGTAATGGTGTTGTGTAGTGTCTTTATGGTGCTATGTGATGTTGTGATGCCGTGTGGTGCTGTGTAGTGTCTTTATGGTGCTGTGTGGTGTTGTGACGCTGTAGAGTTGCTGTGATGACGCTGTAGAGTCTTTGTAATGCTGTGAAGTCACTGTGGGTGCTATGATGCTGTTTAGCGGTTTTTGGAATAGTTTAATGGCACTGTGTTGTGCCCTAGAGGCGTTGTGGTGCTGTTAAGGCCCCGGTGTTTGTGGTACAGTGGGGTACAGATACTAGGAGGTAGACGGAAGGAGGAGATACACAAACAAACGGGCCTGTATTTTGTACCTGAGATCTGACCTTTTATATACATACGTTCCTCTGAATCTGGAATGACAAGGAAGAGAAAGATTGACAGGCGATTGAAAATGTGGAAAGGGGGCAGAGGAATGTGGAAAAGTGGGATAGAACTGTGGAAAACGGGCAGAGGAATATGAAAAAGGGGCAGATATATGTGAAAAAGGGACAGATAAATGTGGAATAGGGTTAGAGGAATGTGGAATAGGGAAAAAAATGTGGAAAAGTGACGAAGAAATGTGGAAAGGGGACAGAGAAATGTGGAAAGGGGGGCAGATAAATTTTGGAAAAGGACGCAAGAGAAGGTGAGATTTCTGTGAGCAGGAACGAAATTCTCGAATGAAAATATGTCGAGGGAAAAATGAGTGAGAGAGACTTGGTATAAATTACATCAGATAATCCAAAGGAAACTTGTGTGTGGGGGTTTGGACAGTGAGATAGATATTGGATTTGAGGATATGGTAGGAGGAGGAGAGAAGAGAGGAGAGAATATTGGAGATGTAGGTGTTGAGATAAAGGATGTTTATTTGAGACGTTGGTTTGAAAGAGGGAAAGAGAGAGAGTTAAGAGATGTTTGAGAGAGTTAAGAGATGTTTGAGAGAGAGAGAGAGAGAGAGGGGTTTATTTTTTCTCCCTTGATTTAATTTTCACCTCCCGAGACAATCGATTCGGGAACGTAATTCTGCTGGTGCACATAACTCACTCCCTTCAATTTCCTCCTCTCTCTCTCTCTCCTCTTTTCTCCCCATCTTCCCTACCGTGTTCTCCTCGTGTTCTCCTACCATCTTCGCCTTCTATCCACTCCCTTCACTTCTCCCTAACTCCTCTTGTCTTCTCCCCAGTTCGTTCCCTCCCTTCTTCCCAGTTATCTCTCTCTTCTTCCTGGCTCCCCTCTCTTTTCCCCATCTCCCCTAACCTCACAACAGATTCCCTCCCCAAACTCTTGTCTCCCCAGTTTCCTAATCCTCCCCTGTCATCCTCCCAGCTCCCCTTTTCATCTGTTCTCCCCTCCAACCGAAACTTCTCCCTCCCTTTCAATATTCTCTTCCATAATTAAAGACCTTAGGATATTCTTCCAACTTTTGATAGCGCTTTCCTCTTCCCTTCCCATCTTTTCTCATCTGACTATTTCCCTTCTCTTTTTGACCCCTCTCACGTTTCTTACTCAACTCTCTCCCTTGAGAATCCATTCGGCCTATCCCCCTCTCTCCCTTTCCATCGAAATTTTAAAACCATCCCCCTGACGCCCCCTTTAGTTTCTTTTATTGATTCGTATTTCTTCCCCTTCCTACATACATCCCTCCCTTCGTTTCCCTTCCCTCCTCCCTTCAATCATTTTCGTTTCCATTACTTCTCTTTCCGACGCCGTACTTTACTTAAAGCTATTTTTCACATTCTTTTCCTTTCAATCTTTCCCATCATATTTTTTTAGCACTTCCTTTTCTACCCTCTCCTTCTCTTTTTCCCTCCCCCCATCCTTCACCCTCATTAGAACCTCTTCTTCTCTTCCCATTCCATTAAAGTTCCCCTTCCTTCTCTTGGGTGCTTCCCGTCACTTCCATCTCTTTAAAGACCCCTCTTAGCCCTTACCATCTTCTGAGGGTTCTCTTTCCACCCTTCCTTTTCCCTGTAGACCTGACCCACTCCTTCCATCACATGAGGATTCGCGATCCTTCTCCTGACCCCCCCCCCCTTTCCTCCTGTCCCTTTGAAGTCCTTTCCTGTCCCTTACCTCCCCTAATTGAAATTTCTCTTCGTTATTTGAAACGTCTTCAGAATCCTCCACCCTGACTGTGCCACTCACCCACTCTCTTCCTTCACTCCCTTTGCTCTCTCCCATCCTTTCCTTCCCACCCATCATTTCTCCCCATCAACTTTTTTTTTTTGGTGTGTGAGTGTAGAGAAAGGAGGGGTGAAAGAAGATTAGAAGTGGGGGAAGGAAGTTATAGTTAGGAAATTGAAGAAATTTAGGAGGTAAGAGCTCGGCTGACTGCCTAGCTAAGCTAATAGTGTGTTCGGGTTGTGTCTTGGGTTAGTTATTGTCTGTCGGTACAGGCACTAGACAGCCTACCCTATCCCATACATGGGTGTTTTGAGGGCCTTATTTCATATTCCGCCGACCCTACTGGCGGATGTTGGTCTAGGGAGGTTGTCTATTGCCTGGGCGTATAGATCGGGGGTGGTAATGAACCTTTTGAGATTTGGTAACTTTTTGGGAACCATGTATGGTGGTTGTCGTTATCTGGTGGGAGTCTTTGAAGGAGTTCTTGCTCTGATCGTTCTATCTTTTGCCAGACTCTGCTGTCCAGGATGTGTAGCTGCTGATTGATGGGTTTTATTCTCAGGTCTCTATGTATCTCGGCTGTGGTTCTGGTGAAGAGGTATCTTTCACCTGCCACGAATCTTAGGGCTTCATATTGGACCTTCCTCCTAAAGATCCCTCTCGTCACCCTTCCCACCTCCCCCCCCCCACCCCATTCACCCTACACCCCTTACCCCTCCCCCCGCCTTGACCATATCACCTCAGCTACATGGAAAACATCTTGGTGTGTTGTCTTGACTTGAGAACATCGAGGCTGACTACATAATAACTGACTCCACGTTAGCTCCTGGGAGTGATGGTGGATACGTCGCTGCTGTAGTGTGTAGGACCGCGCAGGTGTTGTCATTTGTCACGTAATAATAATAAATAATAAGAGTAAATAATATTGATGATAATAAAATAATACATACATACATACATCTATTTTCGTCATTGTTGTTGTCATTTATGTGTAAGACTTTGCAATGTTTTTTTGAGTCAGTGAGATATTTCGAGTCGTTTGTGTAGATACATAGTGTGTGTGTGTGTGTGTGTGTGTGTGTGTGTGTGTGTGTGTGTGTGTGTGTGTGTGTGTGTGTGTGTGTGTGTGTGTGTGTGTGTGTGTGTGTGTGTGTGTGTGTGTGTGTGTGTGTGTGTGTGTGTGTGTGTGTGTGTGTGTGTGTGTGTGTGTGTGTGTGTGTGTGTGTGTGTGTGTGTGTGTGTGTGTGTGTGTGTGTGTGTGTGTGTGTGTGTGTGTGTGTGTGTGTGTGTGTGTGTGTGTGTGTGTGTGTGTGTGTGTGTGTGTGTGTGTGTGTGTGTGTGTGTGTGTGTGTGTGTGTGTGTGTGTGTGTGTGTGTGTGTGTGTGTGTGTGTGTGTGTGTGTGTGTGTGTGTGTGTGTGTGTGTGTGTGTGTGTGTGTGTGTGTGTGTGTGTGTGTGTGTGTGTGTGTGTGTGTGTGTGTGTGTGTGTGTGTGTGTGTGTGTGTGTGTGTGTGTGTGTGTGTGTGTGTGTGTGTGTGTGTGTGTGTGTGTTCTCGAGGTATTTTTTGTTCACCCAAGCGAGGACGAATTCTGATTTCTATTCACCATCCGTAATGATTTTAGTCGGAGCATCACCGTTGTCAATACTCCCAGGGTTGTGCATCGAGGGGGGGGGGAGGGTTTAGAGGGGGGAGGGAGGAAAGAAAGGAGGTGGACAGAGAGAAGGGAAGGATGGTGAAAAGGTGGGGAAATAAGAAAAAGGAGGTGGAAGGAACTGGAGGATGAATGGAAGGAAGAGGGATAGAGGGAACAGGAGGCCGAGTGATAGTGTTGGGTGTTAAGGAATGGGAAGTAAAGGGGGATGATATAAGAACGAGGAAGGGAGTAATGAAGAAGAGGAGTGAGGTCTACGAGAGGAGGGACTAAGGAGTAAGAGAGAAGACACACATACACCACGTTCGTCATCATGCGGGACAGGGGCGCAGCGGAGTGAAATACAGCTGCAGTCACACAACCAACATCTCGGCTCTTTAAAGGATGTCTGAATACACATTGTGAGACATGTAAAGAAATACAGATGGAGTGATGCAGGAACGGGTGTGTGTGTGTGTGTGTGTGTGTGAAAGGGAGGAGAAAATGCGAATGTAGAGTGAGAGGGAGAGATGGTTGGATAGTGTGTGGATGTTTGGGAGAAAGAAGAATGGGAGGCAGATGTGCGTGTACGTGAGAGACTGTATGTATTGTATGTAGAGGGAGAGATGAGGAAGGAGTGTGTGTGTGTGTGTGTGTGTGTGTGTGTGTGTGTGTGTGTGTGTGTGTGTGTGTGTGTGTGTGTGTGTGTGTGTGTGTGTGTGTGTGTGTGTGTGTGTGCGTGTGTGTGTGTGTGTGTGTGTGTATGTGTGCGTGTGTGTGTGTGTGTGTGTGTGTGTGTGTGTGTGTGTGTGTGTGTGTGTATGTGTGTGTGCAGGAGAGACTCGCCACCACTTCATACTCGTAAGTGTTTATTTTCCTCACTTACCGAGGGTAGATTGTGTCCGGCGGCGCTGCCCTCTGGCGGGAGGAGGAATGCAGTGGTCACGACGCCTTCAGGAGCTATGGACGTCCCCAGCGAGGGTTTCAGGCTAGTTTATCAAGTAGAGTATCGTCACGTGCGGTCCATGGGTAGACTGTGCTGGTCCACCTATTGTGTGATTCCCGTATTGTCCTGTGTGGTCCACCTGTAGTGTCATGGGGAGTCCAGGTGTATAGTGTGGTTCAGTGTTTTATCAGGCGTATTTCGGTCCATCGGTCCAGCGGCTTGTATAGTCATATGTTGTTCGAGAAGTAAAGTGAAGGTAATCTGTCGATGCTTCAGTATCTACGTAAGATTGTGTTTAGTGGCCCTGCAGTCCGACGCATGGCTATACACGCACAAAAGGAGGCGATGTGCGTAACTAATAAAGAATGTGGCGGTGTGCGTAACAAGTATAGACTGGTGCAGTTTGTCGAGAGGACTAAATATTAAATTTATTTTAGGAGAAACAAAAACAATAGTAGTATATAACAAACAAATACAGTGATATTTTGTTTATCAAGGTCGGTGTAAGGTAATTTTGTAACAAGAACATTGTAAATATTTTTTTAATAGTTACAATATTGTGTAATATTTTGACAAGGTGCCACAATAAAATGTTGTAACAAGGAAAGTGTAATTTTACATTAATAACATAATTTTCAGCAAGGAACTAATAACGCAATTTGTAACGAGGGAAGTATTTTGTAAGTTTTAACAAGGTACAGCGTAATGTAATTCTGTAACATACGCACTACTGAATAATGCGATGTTTGTAACCAAAATAGCACACTGTCCTTTTGTGACGTGGACGGAATTATGTAGTTTTGTGAAATGAAACTATATGGGATATTTTTTCAACCAGGACAAATCGTGGATGGTACTGTCGAGGTCAGGTATTTGTAGTTTGTGTAGAAATTCGGTAAAAGTGTATAGCAAAATGTGGAAACTTTAGCAGAAAGAGGAAAATGTGTTGGGTGTTTGTATACGCCAGTGAAAATAAACGGTGACAAAATTCGCTGGGTTTATGCAACACAGCCACACACACACAAAAAATGGTGGTGTATTTAGTTATGTTATCATTGTTGAGTTTTTGCAACACAGAAATATGGTGTACAGTACAGTGTTTAATTATGGAAATATGATTGTTGAAATGGTGATTGGTCTTTAAGTGAATATAATGTAACTTGGACATTATAGAAGAAAAAGATATCCTGTTATTTAGATGCACAAATATCGTGAGTATTTATACATTATTGTGAATCGTATAGAAATTAATTAGCTATTGTGTACAAATGATCAAGTATTAGAGAACAAAAATAATAAGTTAAATAAAAATAGTATGGAAAAAAAATACAAAAAACATAGCACCAATCAAAGTGTCACCTTTTCCCTGAGGGTTGGCGACGTCTGCCCTCCATCCCAAACATTTTCCGAATGTCTTGATCAGTCCTCCCAGGTATTGTGTGTCTCAGGGGACCACAGCGTTTGGTTTCACTCATTCATCCCAATCTCCCCCATCCCCTGGCTCTCCTACCTTCATTTATACCCATGAGGAAATTAATGATAGACATAAATGTAGTAAATATGGAGAATCATCAAATAAAATTAAAGAAATGGGGAATAGGAATGTTAAAAGAGGGAGCGTAGTGGTGGTAGTGGAGGGGGGAGTCAGTCGCTCCCACTTTAATGTATGGTAATGAGAGCCAGGTGGGGGACCGCTGTGGCTAAATCACAGTTCCAGCCACCACCACTGCCACCTCCACCTGCTGCTTCTGTTGAGGGAGAGGGAGTGGGGTGGTAGGATCAAGGGGTGGACGCCAAGAAGTGGTATGGGACAGGGATAGAGGGAGGAAGGGAGGTGTGTGGGGCAGGAGGATAGGGAAGGATGGATGGAAGAGGTGACAAGGATTGATAACGGGAGGTTTCCTGTGGATAGAAAGCCAGGATTTACCGGAGCAGAAGGTGGGAAAAGTTAAATGTGTGTAAAGTGAGTCCCGGGAAATGATAAAGTGTTCTAAAGTGCATCCTGCGAAAGTATAAAGTGCCACACTGAGGTATGAAAATGTTTACAGTGATGAAAAAACGTGTTTTGATAAACGTCTGGAAACGTTACAAGTATTTTAAAGTGTACAGTATATAAATTCGAATAATTTAATGTGTACCTTAAAAAGTGATAAGTAGTTTAAAGTGTACCTAAGAAAAATATGTATTACAGAGTGCTTCTTATTAAATGAAAAGTTTTAAGTGTCAATGAATATAAATGAAGCAACAAAAAGATTAAGTGTATTAAAGTGTTTCTTAGGTATGGTAATAAGTATTTAAAGCTACGAACTACAAAGATAACTAACGTTTTAACGTAGTTTATATAAAAACAACAACTGTTTTAAAGTGTATTATGAAAAAGTATTTAGATTTGTTATATACAAAAATAACAAGTTTTAAAATCCACCACGGAAAGAAAATAGTGTTGTATTGGTAGGGAACTGTTTAATAATAATAATAATAATAATAATAATAATAATAATAATAATAATAATAATAACGACCAACTCTCATTCAAATCATAACCTTTAAGTTGTCTTGCTGTAGATGGACTTCACGTGATAACCGGTCAAGCTTAAATTGAACTTAAGAGTCAGAAGCCCATGAGAGATGATAAATAGAGCGTATTAACCGCCACCTGGGATATATTAACTGTCTTGAAGGTGAAATTAAGGGAGGCGTGAGTGAGGAGTGGATGGGTTTATGTAAATTTAATTCGCAGGGAAGGAGACGTGGAGAAGTATTGGAGAGATATGGAGGAATATGGGAGAAGAGAAGAACGGGAGAAATGTGGGAGGAGGAGAAAGAAGAGACCTGGAGAGGAAGAAGCAGAAAATATGAAGAAATAAGAGAGAGAGAGAGAGAGAGAGAGAGAGAGAGAGAGAGAGAGAGAGAGAGAGAGTGTTTGTGTGGCTGCTGTCTCATCGCCCTCCCGTGTCCTATACGAGCATCTCTCACTATTATTTACTCAGGAACTTTTAGTGTGAGTCTTCCTGTTGCGTATCGTCTTGTGGTGTGGTGTCAGCTCAAAACACCACCATATCCAAAGATCAGCAACAAGAAGACTGTGGTGATCGGACTCGGTAATCCCTCCTAACAACCCCCTCCTCCTACCCCTCCCCCTGCCTTCCTTCCTCCTTCCCCTGCCTCCCTTTCTCCTACCCCTGCCTTCCCTCCTCCTACCCCTGCCTCCCCTCCTCCTACCCCTGCCTCCCCTCCTTCTCCCCCTGCCTCCCCTCTCTCGGTTTGCACTGTGAAGAAACATGAGTACCAAATTAAATACGTCCAGTTCTCTTTAAATAGAGAAACTGTATCAAGATATGGTAGAGTCTTCAATGTTATTTCGATGCCATTTTGGACGTTGATAATATGCAGTAGCTTTAAGGTCGAAAGATCTCGTATTATCTCCATTTACGAGGAACATTTATCGTACAAGGCTGAGAGAATCCTATTGGTGGGGTCGCCAGGTGGTCAGTTTATGGTCAGCTTATACGACCGAACGACCACCAGTTTTGCGCAGTATTCAAGGTTCAATGTGGTTTTAATAAGCGTATTCGTTCCGCTCCCCCTGACGATATCGGGTTTAGAGAGAGAGAGAGAGAGAGAGAGAGAGAGAGAGGATAACTTTTAAAGGGTCTTCCTGCCTCCTCCCCACACACACACACGTCCTCAGCTCCACCAACACGTCACCACACAATTCCAATACAAAACCAAGCAAGAGAATATGCAGATTTGTGCGGCGTATGTCATAGGGTAGAGGCTCACCACCTAACCTAACCGTAATGCAGGTCTTGTGTCCACTCTCCTTCCCTCCCTCACAACATAGTGCTGCAGCCTGCTTGATTTTTTCTTGGATAGCTATTTCTACCCCGTCCAGTGAACACACACACACACACACACACACACACACACACACACTTTGTCTTTCTCGCTTTTATTTATTTATTTGTTTATTTTTGGATGGAGGATTGTATGCCTTTAGTGATGTAGTATATTATCTGGGGGATGATGTCTGGTTTCAGGGGTGATGGTCTATTATTTAAGGGGGTAAATAATGTATAATTTCTGGGGAGGTTGGTATGGGTGATCCGTATCTAATGTAAATCCACATCGCATTTATTCGGACTATTTTAACTTTTTTATGTTATCCGGCCAGCCCCTCCCCAGGAAGTCAATATTTAGTTAGCGTGTCTGTCTGTAAGTTTAGTGAGGAACACAGCTTGGTCCCGTTCCCACGCTCGTTATGTGTTTAATGAATAATTTAACGAGACGGGAGTGAGTGAGGTCGTTAGCGGGGGCATGGGAGTTCATTTGTGGGGGGGGGGGACGGGTGGAGGTCTGGGTGTTGTAGAGGCCTAGGGTTATGTCTCACTACAAGCACCATACCCACTACAAACACCATACCTTATCACAAACACCATACCTTATCACAACCACCATACCTCACCACAACCACCATACCTCACCACAACCACCATACCCCACCACAATCACCATACCCCACCACAATCACCATACCCCACTACAACCACCATACCCCACCACAATCACCATACCCCACCACAATCACCATACTGTACCAGGCCTCCTCGATTGTGTATTTCCCAGGGAACTTACCGTCTAATTTCCTTCACCTATCCCAGTCTCCACCTTTCCCCTTGGTCCTATCACCCTATCATCCTCAATTTACTCATTAATATATATCTATCAGCATCCCCTCATCACTGATTATATGGTCAACGTATCACATTTCCATTATTTATTAAGTTTATAGAAGTTTCCCCTCGTTGGTCCATTCAATCATCGTTCGTTTAGATTTGTTGTGTTTTTAATCGACGTAACCTATTTTTAGCTTTGTATAGTCTCCATGTCGAGGGCCTCAAGTTTAAGCCATTCAAATCTGTGTAAATGTGTGGGTGTGGGTCTGTCTGTCTCTCTTTCTGTCTGTCTGTCTGTCTGTCTGTCTGTCTGTCTGTCTGTCATTTCCTAGTAGTTGTCTCTCCCATACATTCTCTATTTCCCTCACTCGCCTTGTTCAGTGGTCTAGCAGGTATCGACCCTGGCAGCCTCACAGCCCACTTGACCCCTACAGTAAATCACTTACACTAGTGCTGGCTAAGTTACCCTCTGGGGCTAATTCGATTTCGAGGTGTTGACCACATTCCATTGTTTCCGACCTTCCTGAGAGTGTCCGACAAGAAATCCAACCTTAACCCCTTGAGTACGAAGACTTAACCCCTTGAGTACGATGACTTATCCATTGAGGAATATGACTTAACCCTTTGAGTACGATGACTTAACCCCATGAGTACGATGACTTAACCCCATGAGTACGATGATTTAACCCCTTGAGTACGATGACTTAACCTCTTGAGTACGGTAACTTAACCCCGTGAGAAGAATACCACCGTACTCAGGTCAAAGTGTTAAAGAGACGATTTTCAAACACGCCTCCCCCAAAAATACCCCAAATCCGACTTCATACAATTTTCACTCAGTATTATCAGTCACAGTTTGGTTTTAATAATAAACAATATAACACATAATATAGTTTCACCTTCCCCTTTTTAGCGGCGTCGATGTCAGCTTGTTTTGACAGCGGCTCCCGTCACGTAATGAACCGGTAAAGTCTGTTTATTATTCTTCATTAAATCTCTCTAGTTAGATAAATAACTTCCATCTAGGGGCCCAAAAGAGTAAATTGTTATGTGAATTTCTCCTTAATCCTCCTAATGATCTTCAGGAGTTAGAATTTGTTAAGTTATATGAACACACACACACACACACACACACACACACACACACACACGTACGTTCTGAACATGTTAGGTTAGGTTAACATGAGGTTGTTCGTGTCATTGAGCCAAAATTTACCTGGCAGGTGTTAGGTCCTGCTCACAGCTCAGACGTGGGAGCCGACACCTCATTAGCGGTCACTTACCTCACCTGTCACGAGGGAGGGGGGGGGTCAGGGGGTAGACCAACCAACACCTGTCACGTTAACCAGTAAGATCTGAGGCTTGTAACAACCTCCTGTGAGAAACGGGGGTGGTTAAGTAGGGGCGAAACGTAAAGTAAATTGATCATTTTTTTTAATGGTAGTCTCTAAAGGAGGGTAGGAAGGGGTTATTAGAATATTTCACGAGGATTAAATGATTCGATTTATCTAACTAGAGGTGATTTGAGAACAGGTAGAAGACTAAAAGGTTTATAAAGGTTAATTCACTGGAAGGGAGAGAGGTGAGGAGTAGAGGGGGGAAGTGGGGGGAGGAAGGGGAGAGTGGAGGATGGAAGGGAGAGTGGAGGATGGAAGGGAGACTGGGGGAGGTAAGTGTATAATAGACTCTCGGATCAGGATAGCTCTTGTGGTAATTAATAGAGCCACTCACTCTCTAGCTTGGGAAGAAAAGAAGAGGAAAGGGGAAGAGGACACTGAGTGGAGGAGGGGGAAAGACGAGCCACTTTACTTAAATGTTGAGGGAGGGCAAGAGGTGAGCACGGCAGGTGATGATAAAGGGAAGGAGGAGGAAGCAGCAGGGTGGGGAGATGGCTGGTGGGGGAGGGGGAGGAGAAGTTGGTTGTTGCGGGAAGAGGAGCCGAGGGAGAGAAGAGGGGGAGACGGTCGGTGGGGGTGGAATAAATAAGGCTCTTTATAGTCCCTTGTTATATATGAAAGGAGTTGTGACAAGAGGTGGTGTTCCAGAGAGGTAAAATATATAAGACCCCGTATAGGCAGTTATATTATAAGAAGAGAATTAACAAGAGGAGGTCCCTATAAAGTTGAACTATAACGGCTATATAGATAATACAAATGCAGACGGAGTGAGTGGGTAGTGGGTTCCTTAGAGGTGAAAAAAATAGCCCACGGTATAGAAAGTATGGAGGGTGGGGTGGGGGGTTTAGGGGAGGAGATGATCTGTGGAGGTAAAATATAAGGTTCTTTATAGTCAGGAGGGGGTGTGGTGGGGTGTAAGAGCCGGGGAGGGAGGGGGTTACATAAAGGTGAAATATTTAGCCATTCTGTAGCTGGTAACACAAGGAGGAGGGGGGAGGAAGAGGGGAGAAAGGAGGGTGAAGGGGGGGAAAGGTAGAGACGACAGTGAAGCAAAGATGGTTGTATACAGCGGCCTTAGTGTTACAGAGTGGTAATAGTCGTGTTGTCGTGTTGATGGTGTTGTCGTGTTGGTGGTGTCGTGTTGGTGGTGTTGTTGTTCTTGGTGGCTTGACCTGACAGTTGTGGCATTTTTGTATCATGATGGGATGTTTCTATGAGATTGGGTATGTAGTGATGGTGGTGGTGTGTGTGTGTGTGTGTGTGTGGAATAATAACTACTATCACCTGTTGTTGTATTGGTGGTGGTGATGTTATGATGAAATTATTGTTTTGAAATGGGTTAAATATCGCCTCTGTAACCAAACATTTTACTCACATCATACAAAACACAGGATGATGATGATGATGATGATGAGGATGATGGTGATGATGATGATGATGAGGATGATGATGATGATGATGAGGATGATGATGATGATGATATCGTATTGGCTGTAGAATTTTGTGTTGTAATGTAAATCGGATGCGTCAGTGTGGGTTCTACCATTCAGCAACACGGTCTGTTTTATTTTCATTTTGCAGGCCGAGTTATTTGTGCTCCGTTTGTACCCAGCAATAGCGTTAATAGTTATTCCTTTGTTACGTAAAGCGAAATGGTCTTCCGTAGTGCAGGAAATACACGTTTTCAAATAAAGAATTCGAGAGGGCAGAGCAATATTGGAAGATTCCGATTTTATTAATATCCAAATCTGTTTCAATTCGGAGTTCTCTTCTGTATGAATTTTCTATATTCGTTGCCTCTGGTAATTCTGAGTTGCCGGTTTATTTTATTTGTCTTTTTCTTGTATGTAGAGCTTCTATTTGTGCCGACTTAAGATATAAAAACTCATTGGTTATGTTATTACTTTTCCACATTCATCCTTAAGTGAGACCCTTTTTAAAATAATCTTGCATTGAGTTAGGTTTTACTTGTTCTGACATGACCTAACCTCAACCATCCCAGACACTTAACATGCAATATACAACTCTGACATGACATATTTAGAACATCTCCTAAACAGTGACAACAATATACAAATCTGACATGACATATACAGAATCCTCGCTCTTGTGAAATCTGCCAATACGGTTTTCACCTCTTAGCGCCATAGTTACCCGCTCGAAACACCTTGAGTGTCCGCCCATCCCATTTCACTAACGCCTCTATAACTCAGCGAGGAACAACGCTTCCTCCCGTTCCCACACTCGTTATACGTTTGATAAATAATTCCCTTTAGCGAGGTGGAGGTTAGTCGGGTCATTAGCGGGATGAGAGGGAATGTGTGTGGGAGAGAGAGATGGTGAGTGGGGGAAGAGGGAAGGTCTAAGGTTATGGCATCACCACAATCACTACAACCACCAAACCCACCACAACCACCACACTCACTACAACCACCGCTCACCACACTCACGTCACCGTAGATAATTATTATCCATATTTAACATAAATTCCTCAGTAATGAATTATTGACTTCGCGATATAAGGGAAATTTTCGCCAAATCTCATATCCTACGAAGTTTTGCCAATTTATTTAAAATCGACAAATCTCATCATGTCCTACCATATCTCGCTCAATTTACCCTCCAAATCTCGCCAAGTCTCATCAGGACGGTTAAGTCTTGGCTAGTCTCTCCGGAAAACAACCAAATCGCTGAAAAATCTCGTTAAATCTTGAGTCTTTCACGCCGAAATCTTGGACTGGTATGAGCAGGAGTGGGTGAGTGAGCCAGCCAGTCGCAACGCCGCCATGATGCTGCTTATAATGAGTTGTGACAAACATTGTGTTGGGGGGGGTGAAGGTGAGGAACTCTCTGTACCCTTAGTGAGCAGCGGCGGCCCCCAGTACTGCTATTATGTTGCTGCTGGGAGTGGCAGTGTAAACAACCCTTGAGAGAGAGGGGGAGCGTGGGGAGGAGAGGAACACTGTAGGTACCTAGGAGAGAGAGGGGTGGGAGAGGGAGCTACTATTGACGCTCAGGAGGGGGGGTGAGAGGGAGGGGGAAAGGGATCCAAATGTTGATGTAGGTGTAAATGGGTTTGTTAAATGATATATGGCGTAAGTAGATTCAAGTTATATCAGGTTATTATGGCGTAAGATGAGGTTGGTTGATAAAGTTCACACGTTTTAGTTATTTACATTTTTTTTTCCTTTTTTTTTTCTTCTGTTTATCGTTAGGGTTTACTACATTATAAGGGGGTGATTTATGCTCCTGTGTTTTCTGTTTCTATATATCATCAAATTTATACCTGTGTCTCATCAGTAGCATCGGTCACAATATTTTAGTCGGAATCAGCCAAGTGTATACAGCGTAGAGCAATGAAGTTTTGTAAGCCTTTGTATATGCATCATTGGGTTATCAGATTAGATTACCAAAGTTTTTAATTGGTATTTTGCAGTTTTTATGAAGTTTCCTTAGTTTTTGAACTGTGACATTTTACGTCCGATTGGGGGTATTGCACTATTCCAGCTTCCTCACTGTCGGGAGTCCTGGCAACCATACTTGAACAACTCGATTGACAAGATGGGTGGTCAGTTTTGCCTTATATTTAATATAGAAAGCCGAGTTGAGCCTAAATTACATAGAATACCTCCCAAAACAGCTGCTGGTTACTCTTGTGTTGTGGGGAAGTCACTAGTGAACGGTCAGCTCCCCAGATGATGTTAGTTAAAATAATAAGAGTGAGGGAAAATGCACTCCCCGGAGAAGAGCAAGCACGAGGTTGATGCTGTGATTTCGCTTTAACAAAGGCTTGTTTAGGGCCTGACGCTGCTGGTGCTCCGTCAGCGTGTTGTAAACCCCCCACCACCACCTACAGGAATACCAGCTGCTATTTGTCTGTGTGTGAGGAGGTGGAGGAGGGAGAAGACGAAGTGAGGGAGGAGGAGAGACAGATAGGAAAGAAGAGGAGGAGAGAGAGGGGAAGTAGAGGAGGAAGGAAGGAGGACTAGGTTAAAAGTGGGGGAAGAAAAAAGAGAACGAGAAGGAAGGAAGAAGGGAAAGAGGAAGAGGGGAGGAGAGGTGAATCTAGTGGAGAGAAGAAAAAAGAGAGAGAAGACAGGAGAAGGACTCTATATTGAGGATGAGAGGAGGGAGGAAGAAGTAGGAGGAGAAAGTGGATGAGTAAATATAGTAGGAAGAAGGGAAAGGTGAAAAAGAAGTAGGAATGGAGAGAGGAAGGGAAGGAGGGGGAAAAGGAATGCGAAGATAAAAGTGAAGAGATAATATTGAGAAGGAATGGAAAGAAAAGAAGGAAGATATCAATAAAGAAAAGAGAAGAAAGGAAAGAAAGTTAGAAGAGAAGGAGATAGAAAAAGATAAAGCCGAAAAGAAGGCAGGATAGATAGACTTTATCCCTCATTTAAAGACGTTATCCAGGAGCCTTGACCAAGTTGGGAGAGGGAGGTGGAGGGAGGGTGTGGTCTGTTTGCAGTTCACTACCTGGCGTTTTCTCAACTTCCTAATCGTCGTGTGAATCCTAATCTTTGTTTAGATATAGGTAAAACTGATGATTGGAAGCCCAGAGGTAGGTAGAGATTGGGAGGCTAAGGGAAGCTACCAGACATTTCACCTTTAGACAGCTCTTTACTCGACAACCACACCTGGCTTTCGCTACCTGACTTTTCCCTGTGTAATATCAATATTGGCATTCAGAGTGGAGGTGCGGCAGGTAAGATTCTTTTCCTCTTGTGTGGGTGTGGGGGGGGAAGAGGTGCCCCAGTAATGCACCTTTATCCCCCAGGGGTGGTATTTGCTCCTGCATAAATAATGTTAACTCGACCAACACTCACCCTAACAGCGAGGTAAAGGCAAATATTTTTAAAACTTTTTTTGTCATTATTTTGTGGTTGTCACACCACTGGAATTTGGCGTGTCGTTTGTAAAAGAAATTATGGTTGTGGTATTTTTGTTGTGTGTGGGGGGGGGGGTTTACGACACATGTATGGGAACGTTTGTGTTTCTTTATTAAGGGGTGTTGAGTTTTACGCTTAGAAGGGGGTAATTAGGGGGATGGAAGGGACTGTGCTCAGCTGTTATCCTTATTGTCAACATACTTCCCAAGACACTCTCACACACACACGTATAAAGAGGCCCATTGGCCTTAAAACCTTAGGGTCCCTTGTGATTGTCTTCACGTCTCTGGGTTTTATGTTTAAATATTTGTTCTCTTGTAAGATTATGTAGGAGGTTACGGTGTAGCTCAGTGTTTGACACTCACAATTTGTAGTCGTGTTGAGGTCACATTACAGCCACCGGTCCACGCTGTGTACTTCACTACCCCTCATCTCAATACTTGATGTACACTTACTTTACATACTGCACCTTCGCCCCTCCCTGCCGTGTGTGAGCTCCCACTATGGTGTGCCGTGCTTCCTGCAACAGCGTCATGCATCATCTCTCCCTGACCTGCATGGTGGTAGGAGGTGTGTGTGTGTGTGTGTGTGTGTGTGTGTGTGTGTGTGTGTGTGTGTGTGTGATAGGAGTTGTAGTGTAGTGACTATTATTTTTTTTTTATTTAAGACTATTAATTCATTGATTACTATTTCTTGTTATTTATTTTGGAGACAACTGTAATAATATTCAGTGTTTACAATCATGGTGATCGTGTCCTTCCTGAACCACCACACACCTCCCGATACTGTTTCTTCCTTCTTCTGCCTCCATCCTCTTTCACCTCCCTCATCTCTCCTTCTTTCATCCCCCCCTCCATCCTTCCTCCACTCCCCTCTCTTCCACCTATCCATTTTCTTCCTTGACCTTTCCACTCGCCCCTTTCCTCGTTCTATCCCCATTTTTTCCTCCTCACATCTCTCCCTTTCCTCTTCCCTTCTCCTTCCCTTACTCCCCTTAATCTTCTCTCACTCCCATGCCTCCTACTCTTTTTTTTCCCTTTTCTCATATTTCTCTTTCTCACTCTCCCTCCCATATGCCTTTCTTATCTCTTGTTCCTCTTACATCCCCTTCTTTTTTTCCTTCCCCACCCTCCCCTTTTTTCCTACCCCAATCCCCTCCTTCTTCCTCCCTACCCCCTCCTTGCCCCCCCCTACCCCATTCCTTCCTTCACTACCCCTCCTTCCTTCACTACCCCTTTCTTTCCTCCCTACTCCTTCTTTCCTCCCTACTTCCTTCTTCCCTCCCTACTCCTTCTTCCTCCCTCTCCTCTTTCTTCCCCCACCTGGTCCTCCGTCAGACTGATGATGAATGACGCAATTTTCTTGGCTGTCATCTGCAACCGCGCATTGTGACGCCTGAGTGGTTATCCCCTCCTCCTTACCCCACACTCTCACCCACATTCCCCTTCCTCACCCCACACTCCCCTTCTCCCCCCTTTCCTCACCCTAGACCCCAACCTCAGATTTATTTTTTTCGCAACACACTGTCTTCAGAGTTAGGTCCAGACAACATAAACATACATTCAGGCAACAAACGTCTCAGATTTTGTCAGGCAACACAGATCACAGATTCATGCATAGATAACAGAAACCCTCAGATTTTGATAGGATTAACATTATATTCAGATTTTTTGATTGGGAGGTTAAGTAAATCTGTAATCTGCTGTCACTAGGAACAGAATTTACGTCACAGGAAGTGTCAGATTTACACACTGCATATGATAAATACTGAAAATATTGCTCCATGCATTGCTCATTTACTCTTATTGACACTTGCCAGTCACAAGAAAAATACTACAGAATTTACGTATTTACATCAGCCTGCTGCAGAAATTTTTATTTACACGAGTCACCTGTAGAAAGTGTTTTGATTTACGCAAACCAATTCCAACTGCTCAGATTTATACTAATTCCAGCACACCCAAGATTTACACTTAGCTAATTCCAAAACTGCTGAGATTTACACCCGCTCATTCCAGCACGCCTCAGATTTACACTAACTGTAATTCCAACACTGCTGAGATTTACACACACTCATTCCAGCACGCCCCAGATTCACTTATTTACACCAGCCGGCCACAGGAAGCATCAAATTTACATACATATTTACTCGAGGCAGCTGCACCAAGTCCCCGCATTTGCACCAACTCGCTAAACCTGGGAATTTTTGGAAGTTCCCTTTATGCTCACGACGGCCGCAATCTGCTGAGGTGCTGCGTCTTGTACATCCTCCTACCCTTCCTTCCCGCCTTCCTTTACCTTCCTTACTCCCTTCTCTTACCTTCCTTAACTTCCTTACTCCCTTCCCTTCCTTAACTTCCTTACTCCCTTCCCTTCCTTAATTTCCTTACTTCCTTCCCTACCTTCCTTAACTTCCTTACTCCCTTCCCTTCCTTAATTTCCTTACTTCCTACCTTCCTTAACTTTCTTACTCCATTCCCTTACCTTCCTTAATTTCCTTACTCCATTCCCTTACCTTCCTTCCCTTACCTTCCTTAACTTCCTTACTCCTTTCCTCTCTCCTTTAACTTTCTTATTATTTCCTTCCTTGCCCCTTTCCTGCCTTATTTCTTTCTTCCTCACCTTCCTTCTTCCCTTACCTTTCATACCTCCTCCCTCCTTCCTTATCTCCCCCCCCTTTCCCTCCATCCCTCCCCTCCAGCCAGACCTTAAAACACTCCACCAATAAACCAGTTTTTTTCCTGTATTAATTTTCCGTATTCAAAATAATACCTAGACATAAATAAATGTTTCTTTAGTTTTGTTTTCTTTTTTTCTTTTTTCTTTGTGTTGAAAGCAATCTGTAAACGAATAAATACTTTCAATATCAATGCAAATGTTTTTAGTACGAATTAGTTCTTTTTCATATTCATAGTCATTTCTGGAAACTAATACATTATTTTATTTTTATAGTTTGTAATTTATTTAGTTTTGAATTCAACGTCATCATTGAAAATTAACAAGTTATTTTAATTTAGTTCTTTTCGTTTATAATTATTTTTTGCATATTGAGTGTCACCTCATATTAGTAAATAGATTTATTTTTTGGTGGAGGATTTTCTATTTTTTATTTTTTATTTTTTTTAGGCATCTTTATTTGCAACTTTGGTGGAATAAATTCTATATGCCATTATTTTGTTTTGGTCCCAACCATCTATATTTACTGTTGTCTGTGATGGATGAAGACAGACCAGAGGAACTATATCAGAGCAGCTCGTCACCCCTTAGTCGTACGCCTCCCTAGTGTTTGTAAACTTCTTGTTCCCCTCTACTCTTACACACTAAGTCCAATTTACGCGGACCACTTCGGTGAGGAACCTGTCATGGTGCGTTACTGAGGGAGATGTTCAAGTGTCGTCTCTCTTGTCTACTGTGTGTCGTTGTGGTGTTCCTTGACTGTGTCGTAAAATGCTTTTACTTAAGGTACAATATAGTGTCAGTGTAAATAGGATACCATTTTGGACATTGCATTTGTAGCATCACCTTTACGTGTTTGCAATTTCTAGTTACGAGGGAAATATAACTTATGAATATTAATCTGGTGGGTCATAATATATTTTTTTCCCGTAACGACCACTATTTCATAATTAATAAACGCTATTTAATTACTATTTTTATTTATATCGGGTATTATAACGAGTTAAAAACCTTCATTAATTATTTGATATACTGTATTACGACTTTTTTTCCCTTACGTCGATTCTATATTGTTTTAGTTTTTTTATTAGAATATTTTTTTTCCCGTGACAAGGATCTTCTTTCATAATAATAAATTGAATATTGGAAGGGTTTTTATCATTCGTGGAGTCATGTTAGGTGTGTGTGTGTGTGTGTGTGTGTGTGTGTGTGAGAGCAGTAAGCCTCATCCAAACACACCTCCCTACTAAGCCTCCTCTCACACACTCTCCTGTTGCTTCCGTCATATTTTGGAGGGAGGGTGTGGGGGGGAGAGGTCGACACCCCCTCCCCGCTCCTCCCCATCCTGCAGGTCCTCTCCTCAGTTTATCGTTAACAATAGTTTTCGTTTTCTGTTTTTCTTTCCCCCATTTTCATCTTTTTTTCTATTTTTATCATTCAATTTTCTGATTTTGTTCGCATTCTTATTCCTCCTGTTCATGCACGTTTTCCTGTTATCTCTTTTCTCTCTATTATCTCTTCCCCTTGTCTTTTCTCATCCTGCCTTCCCCTCATCTGTTCCCCTCCCTTTCCTCTCCTCTCTTCCTCCCACCTTCCCTCCCCTCCCTTCCACTCCACCCCTCCTTTTACCTTCCTACCCTTCTCCCTACCCTTGTCTCCTCCTCTCCCACTCCTTCCACTCTCTCCTCCTTCCCCTTTCCTCCTCTCCCCTCATTCCCCCTTCACTTTCACAATGCAACATACACCATAATCATACACACGGAGCAATTACTCCGAACACGGGATAATAACGATACGGTTCAACACGGTACACACAGAATGTACTTACCTGCAGTATTTATAACGAAGGTAACGTATACACACACACCTTTACCTGTTCGTCTTACTGCGAAAATATTGCAAGGTAACATTTTGCGGCGGACATAAATTTCCCGAATTTGCATGTTGCGATTGGTTCATGTATTTCGGGTGTGGTGCACGTCAGGTAAGCACTCTGGCTACCTGTGTGTGTGTGTGTGTGTGTGTTTCGTGACTATAATTTTTTTCGACTTAATTGGACAAACGTTACTGATGGTCAGAACAGGTTAAAAAAAAAATGAACAAATTACCGGATCGAATAACAACCTGAGACTAATTAATTAAAATCTGAACGATAATTGGTTAAAGGTCGCA